>NC_056744.1:880819498-880986998 GCF_019279795.1 Protopterus annectens | reverse complement strand
ACACCAACACAAATAACCAAAGCCAACCAACAACCTTGGATACCAAACTATATACAAAAACTGAGGCAGGGTGAAAATCAAACATCTACTGTTACACCTAAGTAAGACTTTGCAACTGCACTATGTTCATTATTCACACTGCCTCAGTGGCATATGGGTAAATTCCCAAATGTTACCCTATCTGGGAGGAAGAAACATAAAGATCCATGAGACCCTGGAGAATGGTCCTCACAAAGTCTGCTCTGGAACTTGAGAAAGAATCCAGTTTGCAGTGCTTTGTAAAGGTACAACGACAAGAACATTTTGCTGCCTATAAATACATCTAGAGTACACTCCCTTTCAATAAGAAAATCCTGCTGTGGATTACCAGAATATTGCTTATTTGTGCTTTCATAACATTAATATAGTTTATTCCTTCCAGTATCGCAAGTACAGCAGAATATCTCAGGCTCTGTGCTCTGGCTTCTGATGCTACCATTTTTTGAAACAGTTATTTGTAAGTCGTCCCATACTCAGCCAGCCTTTACTCCATATCAGCCTCCGATTTCTGCAGTTTTTATCAGTACATTTTAATAGCTAGTGGAAGCTTTATTTTTCCAGCCATTTGTTATTTGAGTCGCTATATTCCTTCAATGCTTCTTTTATTTTAATAACCTCTGAGTACATTTATTTTTTCCTCGAAATTACTAGGCACCATCTCTTGTACCACTGCTGAAATTTGAACTGATTTTTGCTTTACAGAAACAAGTTTCTTCCCAGCCAGTTCTCTCTTCATCTTTTATGGTTGATTTTGTGTCAGGTTCATTAAAATTTCTTCTCTGCTGACATGCAGGCAGTGTACTTACAAGCCAGTAACTGAACTTTACTCAAGTTGACAATATCACTGGCTCTTAATTCTCTGCTTTTTTTTCCACACTGGGAGGGCTGAAATTAAGCTGTTGACCAGTGGATCCATCTTCACAGTCCAACTCTAAACAATCTTGACTGTAGAGGGCCAACAACCTGCTCCGACATTATCTTGCCAATAGAAAGTGGATTTAAAGGCCAGGGTGGAAATTTTGGAAATGGGGACAGAAGACTAGTGCAGTAACAGTTGCTCCCTAGTTGGAGTGTGTGCCGGAGGGGGGGGGGGGGGGGGGGCGGTTCTAGGCATCTTTCTACCTTCAAGCTGGCATCTTTTCTTTGGAAGATCTTTTTTTACATTCTGAAAGATTCCCTTTATCCTACTCCTGGTAACACAACCATTAAATGTATGACAATTTCTACTATATTTGGGCACTTCAGGGTGAGAACATGTTTCACTAAATCCAAACATTTCTGTTCCTTCTGAAATTTTTTGAAAACTACTAGTGATGGGGATGCGAAAAGCAACTCCTCCGATGCAGCATTAACGAGCTGTGCCTTTGCCTTCTCATGCATGGGAACTCCTGATATCAACATATCTGAATTTAAGGATTTCAAATATACATACATAAGCAAATTCTATGATAAACTCTCAAAATGTACTTGGAATATCACTAGTTTTGATGCGACCTCAGGTGCTACTGGCAAAATAAACTTCTATTCCCACCTAAGGTGTTTAGAGACTACTGTCCTTACTTGAACCAAATATAATGGGAAATTTAAGAACAAAACCCCAGTGGTCCTCCAGGATAAAAAAGCTATACAACAAAAAAAAAAACTTTTAAACCCTCTATCAAATCCAAATTGTCTCATACATAAAAAAAAAGTATTAAAAACATTAGCAAGAAACTAAAAGTGAGCACCAGGAAGACTATAGCCAAACATGAAATAAACTAGTATTAGAAAAAAAGAACTATAAAGCCTACTTTAGTTATATCAGGAAATTAAAACATAACTCTCAACTGTACTAAACTGATCCAAAATGGCACCATCCATTCTAACCTGAAAGATGTACTCAAAATATTAGCAGAATGATTCAGTGCCATGAATTCCTGAATCTATGATATCCCCTAAGATCATAATAAAACATGTCCTAAAAACACTACTTTCATGGGCCCATACAATTTTTCTGAAAGCCTAAAAAACAGCCCTGGTGGAACCCCTCCTAAACCTGCTTAAACTACAGCTTTGCCACAGGATACTTCCCAGAACCATGGTTAACCGATGTTGTGATTCTCTTCCACAAGGGTGGCCCCCACCACAGAATCCAGGAACTACATATCCATTATAACCGGATAAGTCTTATCTGCAATGGTACGGAACGTACGATTGCCAATTTAAAAAAGGATTTCAAAAACATCATTCAGCTTGACCTCCAGCAATTTGGTTTCGTGTAAGACAGACCATGTCTACTAACTATAGTAAACTTTGAGAATGTCACAGAGACCGTAGATATTTGGACTTCAGCCCATATAGCCTATTTGGATCTGGACCCAGCATCTAATACCATTACTTCAAACTGCTACTGTAAAAACACTAACAGCCTTAAATGTTCCTTGTATGGTAACGTGAAAAACAAAGAAAGAAAGAAAGAATCCACATTGTTAGAGTGACAGGTGCCGCCTCAAAGTAAACTACTGATATATCTCTGGACTGGTACCCCAGTTTTTCTGCATATACATGTCCAACCTTCAAACCACAGATCCAGACCTACAGCTACATATGCAGATGACTTCAAGCTAAATGTCATTCTCAAACAACTCTGACACCAGTTAATTATAGCAACAGCTGATCCATACTAACCGCTGCTGCACAGAAATCGATTTAAAATGTAAAACAACAAAAAGAGCAATACTGTCACATTTGGAAAATAAAATTCTTCCACCAAGTACAGTATAGCCAATACAGCACTTTAAATGGCAAAGCAGTAAAGGATCTTGGTACCCAAGTCGATGATGCCCTCTCCTTTGACTACCATGGAGCATCAATAGTCAGAAAATCCTAAATAACATAGCTGGTATCCAAAAGTACATCATCTTGATCAAAAGTAGTCATCATTCCCCTCTGTATGCAGCTTTGATTAAGCCAGTTTTAGAGTACAATGTACCCTTTGGCATATATTGATCTATACAGTTCAGACAACTTGAAAGGACCCAGAGTTTCCTAACACAGATGATTATTGGCTTAAAGATCCTGGACAACCATGAAAGATATGAAGCCCTATCCATATACTCTATCTCCTATGTGGAGATCGATGTCTGGCTCTCTGTTCTTTTAGGAACCCAAACCTCCTTCAGCATTTCTGTAAGACCAACAGTTACACAAAAACCATAACCAAGGACTTAAATTTCCACCACTATATGAACAAAACTTTCTTGAGGGACAGATTTGTTAACAAACATCTACTCCACCTCTGCAATAAATTACCCCTACATATCAAACACAGCAACATCCATGCATCCTTCAAATCCAGACTTGATGACTGGATGGTTAAAAATTCATCCCTCAACGAAGTTGCTTAGCCCTTTTAGACATAAGGGGGGGGGGTACAACTTCAGGATGGACGCTGGCAAAGCGTAAATGATCTCTGGACTCAGCTGAGTTTTGATTCCTATAATCTTCTGATTGGTTTCTCAGGCATGAATGCCTTCTAATATCAGGCAAGCAGCAGCTTCCCTAGATGCATTTCTCACCATTATAACTGTACTTTATAATCAGAATCACTGCATATGCAATGGTCTAGCATCAACTGGCGATTTTTGCCTTCAGATGCCCCCCCCCGCCATACTCTTCCAAGACTTTCTTCACAAATTACTCCAAAACTTAATCATGGAGGCTTGACGGTTCAGGACTCTGATATTAAGGGTGGTTTGTTGTATTCTTGTTTTCTCAAACTTGGATATGTAATCCCCCTCACATTCCACCTAGTTAGAGGAGTTTGTAGAGACACTCACTCATTTTCTTTCTACAAAAGGGACCGCTAGTTACAAAGGGGTGAACATGATCTAGTTGTCTGCTTTTAATAAAGCTTAAACTCCTGGAAGAGTCTTTACCATTCATAGGTGGTCCAGTGGAGTGGGCGTGGGGCAGACCCACCTAGTGGCAGGTGCAGATGTGTGACATAAGTCCTAAGCTCAGACATAAGAATCTTTGTATACCTGACGGAAACTGCCAGTTCAACAGCCTTTGGTGATGGGGAACATCCCTTGGGTCTAAAGTGCAGCTGCAGATGTCTTCTAATTTGGTGGGGATACTGCCTTTCCTGACCATAACTAATAAATACTTCGAGTCGGAGATCTGAGAGCAAAGAGCTCGAATGGGAGGGTGAGCAAAAGGTAGATTTACAAAATTCTCCATAATGGCAGTGCCAGAGGCTTCTGTAAATGTAGACATTAGGTCCAAGGGCTGCAATGGTGCTTCTGTGGATGCGACATTCTCAGACCTACAGAGAGTCTACAAACAGACTAGATCATTGGGGGGGGGGGGCTGTCTTCCCTTTCTTGGGGAAACTCCTTTTTTAAAATATTTTATTCCTTTTTCAGTGAGACACTGATTAATCCCTGCTGCAACTTTTTTCAGCTACAGCAGACGTGAACAAGGGCTGCTAACTGCTTTTTATTTAAGTACACCTGGGACATGAAAGCTCTTCTCCTTATTGCCTTATGAAGGAACCCTTGGCAGATGTCACAGTTTGTGGTGTTTTCAGCCAAGATAGTACAGGCATTAACTGTGGCAGTCCCTATGGAGACTCTGCCACTCACAAAGAAGTTATGTCTTACCATAACGTTTCATCTGTGTTGCTGATCTTCATTCATTTATTACTGATGGGTTATCAGTTCCGTCCTCGGAACCGAGCTGGCCTTATATCAACCTCGCATCAGCCAAAAACTCTTGAGTCAAGATCCTACCCAGAATGCTCTGCTCCCTGTTACCTCCAATCGAGTTTGCAAGTTGATACACTAAAGTAGAGGCTACCTCTCGTCATAACAAACCTACAATAAAGGAGTATATGAGATCAACCAGAAACTTCTGGAGGGGGACGGAGGGTGGGGAGTAATGAATGAACTAAGATCAACAACACAGATGGAGCGTTATGGTAAGACAACTTCTTTACCTAATGTTGTTAATCTTCGTTCATTCATTACTGATGGGACAGAGTCTCCAGGTACCTGTATCCCTGGGTGGCCCTCATGAAAGGACATTCCTGAGCACCATGAAGCCAAAAGAAGCTCTACCTCTGGAGGCCAAATCCAATTTGTAATGAAGGATAAAAGTATGAGGTTTGGCCCAAGTCACAGCTGAGCAAATATCATTGAGGGAAGCCCTAGCATCAAAAGATGCTGAAGTTGTCATAGACCTTGTAGAATGTGCTTTCACTCTGTGAGGCAAGGTGATATTGTTCCTCTTGTAGATAAAGGTAATGCAATTTCTCAACCATGACGCTAATGTAACTTTTGAGACAGGATGACCTAGTCTTGGTCAGAAAAGGCCAGAAATAGTTGGTCTGATTTATGGGTAGATTTTCTTCTGTCCAGATAAAATCGTATTTGCCTATGAACATCCAGGGAGTGCAGTCAATACTCTCCCTTGTTAGAATGATTAGGAAAAAATACTGGAAGGTCAGTAGACTGGTTGATAGACCACTCTGACACCACTTTAGGTAAAAACAGGAATTAGTTCTCAGTGATACTCTATCCTTATGGAAGATAAGGTAGGGATGTTTGATGCATAAAGCTTGAAGTTCTGACAAATGTCTGGCTGATGTGATTGCAACTAGAAACAAAAAGTTTTCCAAGAGAGGTACTTTAAATCACATGAACATGCAGGTTCAAAGGGGGGAGCTGTTAGGGCTTGTAGGAAAAAGGCCAAATCCCAAGGTTGTACTGGTTCTCTAAAGGGAGGTTTTAGGTGAAGAGCCCCCTTCAAGAAAGTTTTATAAAGTCTATGTGACATGAGTGAAGAATCCTGAAAACCAATGTAGAAATTTGAAATGGCAGCTAAATGAACACTAATAGTAAAGCCAGACACCCCAGAGTGGAAAATATGTGATAAGTAATCCAGAACCACCGAACCTGAGGCTAACAAGGGGTCTAATTGTTTATTTGCTGCCCATAAAGAAAACCTTTTCCAATTACTGAGATAGACTAGTCTGGTGGACGATTTATGAGATGCGATAAGGATATTGCACACCGGGGTGAGAGGTCATCTTACCTAGCAATCACTGGAAGTGGAGAAACCAAGCTGTCAGCTTAAGGTTGTAGACTGGGGTGAGTCACACCCTACGGATGGGAGATCAACGTTGGGGATGGACTGAGGATCTATGGTCGATCTAGCAGGTGAGACCAGAGGAAGGGGGACCAGACTTGTCGAGGCCAATGTGGAGCAATGAGGATCACTTTGTTTTTCAACTGCTGTGCTTTCTTCAGAAATTCGGAGATGAGGGGGAGTGGATGATAAGCATTATGTAGACCTGTAGGCCAAGCGTGGAACAGAGACTCTCTTGGTGACTGTCCATGAGGGGGGATCAAGGCAAAGTAGTTGCCACACTTGTAGTTGGTTGGGGAGGCGAAAAGGTCACAGCATGGCTGGCCCCAGTGGTTGAAAATTTTTGCCACTATGACAGGGTTGAGGGACCACTCATGAGGTTGTAGAATGAACCTGCTCAACTTGTCCGCTATCACTTTGGAGCTCTTGGGAATGTGCACTGCAATTAGAAAGCAATTGGAAGCTATCACCCATTGCCATATTCTCAAGGCCTCTCGGCATAACGGATAAGATCTGGTGCCCTCTTGCTTGTTGATGTACCAGACCACTGACATGTCTGATTGGATCGCAATTGTCCCTGCTGGAAGGATGGAATGGAATGCTTGCAATGCTAGTAGCACTGCCCTCAGTTCCATGCAAAAGGGCCTCTGTCTCTGACCAGGTGCCTTGGACAGAGTTTCCCTTGCATAGTTCCCCCCACCCCATCAATCAGGGAGGTGACCGTGGTCACCTTGGCTTTCGGCTGATGGGGGCTGAAGGGGTGAGACCATTGTTGGGGGTTTTGAGACATCCACCAGAGTAAATCTTGCTTGCATCTGAGTTACACTTACCTGAAAAGACAAAGGGTGTTGTAGAGAGTACCCCTGAGTGAGGAGCAACCACTGGAGAAGTCTCAAGTGGAATCCGGCCAGAGGAACAATGGTGATCAAAGCTGCCATTGACCCCAAGAGTTGGAATATGGACTGAGTGAAAGATTTGTGGTAACAGAGCAGCAGCTGAACCTGCTGTCTTATTCTTTGAAGTTTGTGACCGGAAGAGATGCTGTGCAATTCCTCGTGTCCAACAGTACCCTGATGAATTCTAAAGCCTGTGCTGGGGTCATGTTGGACTTCTCCCAGTTTATAGTGATTCCCAGGCATTGTTTTGTGAGGAGTGTGTAGCCTAGGGCTTCTTCCAGTAGGTGTTTGGTGGGGGTGGTGAGGAGCCAGTGGTCTAGATATGGAAACGCCTGGAATCCTTGAAGTCACAGGTGAGCAATGAACATTGTCATGCATTTAGTGAGCACTCTGGGGGCTGTAGAGAGACCGAAGGGCAGTGCTATGCTGAAGTGGAGGTATCTTCTTGAGCGCTTGTCAATTTTCATATGGTAATACGCATCTTGAAGATCTACAGAGCACATCCAATCATCTTCTTCTAGAAGTGGAAGGATAGACTGAACCATGACCATCCGGAATTTCTCTGTTTTGACAAATTTGTTCAGTGTGCTGAGATCCAGAATTGGTCTCCATTCCCCTGTCTTTTTTGGCACCAAAAAGAACCTTGAGTAAAAACCGGATCCTATCTGGTCTGGGGGGACCGTTTGGATGACTCTTTTTGTAGCAGCTTTCAGATTTTGTCTGCTACTGCTTCCCTTTGACTGGGTAGAAAGTCGGGTAAGTCTCTGGATGAGGTTGGACAGAGATGAAAGGGGATGCAATAGCTTCTGGATATTATCTGTTGTACCAAGAGACGGTGGTTATGTTTCGCCAGGCAGTGGGTTACAAGGAAAAACGACCCCCGACCACTTCCAGAAACGAGCAGTCGGGCAACACTTCAGGAGCGCTGATAGGGTTGGCCAGAGACTCAATCTCTGGAACCTGGTTTTGCAGACCTCCTCTGCCCTGAAAGGGATGTCTTCCATTGGGGTTTTCCCCTCTGCCTCTAGGGGAAAACTTGGCATGCGAGTCATGGAAAGAGACCTGCGATTTTCTGTGCCACATCTTCTCACTCCTCTGATTTTTGGAGTAGAATCGTTGAGGACTGGAGTGTCTGACACCAACAGCAAACAGGGCCTTGCCATCTTATTCGCACCTTGCCAGCGTATCTTTAACTTTAGGGCCAAACAAAGAAACTGCTTCGATGGGGGTGAATCACAAAGGCGCATCCAGGCATGTTGTCTCATGACTATACGTGCGCCTGCCGCTCTAGCTGCTCCTTCCGTTGCGTGTGAAATAAGATGCATGGAAGAATTGGATATGGATTCTAGGGTCGCTATCTGAGAAGCTACTTTGTCATGGACATCAGAAACCGCTCCCGCCAAGGTTTCAGAGAGTTGGTTGATAAGATCCCTCTGGAGCCTTGTAAAGTGTGCCAAATACTTCAAGGACCTTATGGCGAAGGTCGATGAAGCAAACACACACTTCCCAAGTCTATCGCTCAGGACTCCTTGTTGGGCGGACGGACAGCCTGGCTCTCTTCTGCCAAGTCTTTCTTGGTTGCAGCTGCCACCACCATGGCATCTACTGGAAGATCTTTTGACTAATGGGGATGCTCAGCTGGGGGAGATAAGATCTTGTCAGGCCTCCGTGGTACAGCTTCCAAGGTGTCAGGAGCCTTCCATGCACGCTGGACGATGAGCTGGATAAGCTCATTGTCCGGCGGGGTAAGCCAGGAGGCCGGGCACAAAAGGCCTACAAGAATACGGATTCCTCTGAGGAAGGATTGGAGGACTTCAAGTCACCCGTCTGTCTTAGGATCTCGAGAATGTCACCAAAGGACACCTCATCAGAGGGTGACCGTAGGGACCCTTCCCCGTCATCAAAGTCCTATCTATGGTCAGAGACTCCCTCAGTGGAGTCCATGTGCTTCCTCTTGTACGAAACCTTGCAAGGTACTTCCTCAGTGGGGAGTTTTGAGGAAGACTGCAAAGAGGGGGTCTCCTGAGAGGGAGAAACCTGAGGCCCTTGTGCCCGGTGGTTGTGGCTTGTGACAGTTGCAGCACAGAGGGGGGAGGGGACTCCGACATGGGGGGGCGGTTTGCCAGCAGAGGCAAGTGCCCTCTCCATAGGCTGGAAAGCCAGACCGCCTAAAGAGGGATGTGAGCCCAGAACAGAGCACGACAACCTCAGAACAGGGGTCACACCATGCTAAGATGAGCCGACCCCCAGACCAGGAGTCTCAAGAAGGCTGTGGAGCATGAGGGAGGGAAGATTCCTGCAGGGTGCCATAGCAAAAAATTGGAGTGGAACCAAGAATGCCCTCCCCCACAGCACAGCCACTATCCTGAGAAGAGCCCAATGCCCAGTGCACAGAGGACTACAAGGATGACTATGGCTCCAAAGTGAGGTCCACTATTGAGGTCAGAGGGAGGGAAGCTGCTGTCGGAGGAAGGGGCTTCGATGCCTGCACGGAAGTCAAAGGAGGAGTGTACGTTGGAGTGCGAGGAGAAGTACGTTCACCTGAAAGAGGGAACGCAGCTTTAGACGGTTGAGAGAGACTCCTGGCCATAAGAAACTGGTCAACAAGCCACAACACATCTTGGTCAGAGAGGCTCCTGGTTGACCTCCTAGAGAAACCTGAAGGCAATTCTGGCCTTTCTAGAAAGGGGCTATATTGGCTACCAACAAATGGATCCAGAGAAGGAGAGCACTTGGTCCTTGCTAGTTTGAGCGGTGCAGAGCCCGGAACCGAGGGTGTCTGCACTGAGGAGAATGGTGTTGAGGTAGTCTGCGCCAATGAAAGCAGCGCCATAGAAGTCAAAGGTGTTTTCACCGTAACGGCAAGTGTCTGTACTGATGAGTACAGTGGTGTCGAGGAAGGTATCTGCACCAGTAACAATGACCGTGATGAAAAGGACTGCACCGAAGAGCATATATAGATATAGATATAGATTAGTACTAAGCTAACTGCCCTTGCGAGCCATTTTAAGCCTAGCTAGTTATCCTTTGTGAGACTCAAACCCTGCACCTTGTATTTGTAAGGCAAACACCTTAACCATTAGGCCACCCTCCCAACCCAGGTGTCTGCACCGTAGGGTACAGTATCGTCAAACTCAGAGCCGAAGGAGATTGCGCCAATAGTGCCGAAGGAGACTCTACCTGCAGTGACAGTGCTGGTAAAGGCTGGGACAAAACTGTCGGAGCCGTGTGTCTGCACCGGGAACTCCGGTGCCAGTGGCGATAAAGAGGACATAGCTGGAGCAGGAATCAACTGAGGCGGTGCCAAGCCTGGAGCGCAAAGGGTCACAGGTGGCAGCGCCGGACTAGAAGTTGTTACCTTCTTATGAGTCGACTCTCTACAATCTCCAGAGAGAGATGAAGTGAGTGACCTCGAGGAGGAAGAACGCCTCTTACAGGGTTTAGCAGGAGGGTGTGAGCCCTCCAACCCAGAGATAGCCTCACAGAAAGAAGTTTTGAGAAGACCTTTCAGGATTAACTTGTTCTTTCTTTCATTGAGAGTCCTGGTCGAAAATTTTCCAAAAACCCACACGGGGGATCCATTGTAAGGTGGGAGACATTCAAGCAATAGACACAAATCATAGCCATCAGAAAGTGGTAACTTATGGCCGCAGTCCTTACACTGTTTGAAACCAACACCACTTTTCTTATCAGACAATGATGTGGAGAAGAACGACAGTACCAAAGAGTTAAGAAGGCTACCCAGAAGGGCAAGAAGAGAGAAAGGAAGGATTACTAATGATGGTAAAGAAGAATTACCTCAAAGGTAAGAAAAAGGGTAATAAAGAGAAATAAACTATAGGGAGAGAGTATTAAATATACGATAGGGTAGGAGCATAGTAATAGTAACTGACTGAAAACTTTTAAAGTACTAACAATATAGGAACTTTCAAAAAATTATTCACTTAGCTGAGACAGAGTGGCTTGACAAGGCTGTACAGCAACGTGGCAAACAAGATCTGAGGTAACAAGGAGCAGATCATTCTAGGTAGGATCTTGGCTCCAGAGTTTTTGGCTGACGCAAGCCAGCTATAAGGCCAGCTCGGTTCCAAGGACGGAACTGATAATCCATCAGTAAGGAATAAACCAAGATTAACAACATCAAATACAACTGTTTCCTTTAACTGGGGCAGATGTATCATATGGGTCTGGATATGACGGAATGCTGAGTTAAGTATCTTAACAAAAGAGATACTATCACTTGTATCAAAAACACAAGAAAATGTCCCCATTGAGGTACTAACTGCTCACCTTGATGCATTGTTCAGCTTAGATTGATGGACTGATGAAACTTCTTTTCTTGAAATGATGCATGCATACACCTGTGGCAAGGAAGAACTTAAAATGTCACGGGCGGATGATACCTTGAAATTAGGATATGCAGATGTCCATGGGAAGACACAGCTATCCTAGATAATGGACTCATCATCTAGAAGAAAACACATTGCTCATCACTGCAACAGTGAAATAAACAAAAAAATATACACACATAATGGGTACACTGCCTCCCACACACATTTTCTGACATCTGTTTACAACTACTTGCTTCTTGAGTAAATTAGTGTACTCTCTAATAAGACAATGCATGTGTAACTACTGCTGCATTTCACTGATGCAATGAATGAAATTCAGAAATAGCTGATCATCTATTATTTAAAAATTGCTTTCCATTTAACTTGTCAGGCACTTTTTTCCCTTTAGTTTTTCCTTCCGTATAATTCACAGACTCCAATTCTGAAAAACTGCCATTCTTCTGATATCAAAGGGGACTACAAATTTCATTTATTCTCAGATACTGGCTTTTCTCAAATCACTGCAGAAAGGAAGCCAAAACTTGTCCTGTCAATTAATTGGTGCAAGGCACAGAAGTAACCAATCCTAGATGGGACACAAGGACTGCCAGATGCAAGCAGATACAAACATGAAAACCATTTAAAAGACATAAAAGAACACAAAAGGATCCTTCAGAACAAAATGGTACCAAGTAACCACAAACGAAATAACTGAATAAAAACGGTACCAAAGACATGACTGGCTCAGTATAAAATAAGAAGTTATGTACTCTCCATAACGTTCCATCTGAGTAGGTAGTTTCATTTGTCTGCAACCTGTGGGTCTTGGATCCAATATCGGATCCCAGCCGGCAACTTGTTTCAAGCTGATGGATCTGAGCTCCTAGCTCCTCCCTTCACCCATAATCCCTTGCTAACCCTCCATGACCTCAGATCGAGTTTGCCCCTCAATATATATATATCCAACAAAAAGATATCCAACTACCAGTAGATCCGAAGAAGGCCAGGGGGAAGGAGGGGGGGATGGTTGCAGACAAATGAAACTACCTATTCAGATGGAACATTATGGTGAGTACATAACTTCTTAATCTGAAGTAGGAATTTCATTTGTCAGCAACCTGTGGGACAGAGTCCCCAGCTACTTGCACCTTGGGTGGCCATCATGGAAGGATATTACGAAGCACCGCAGAGCCAAAGGATGCTCTCCCTCTAGAAAGCACGTCTAGTTTGTAGTAGTTAATAAAGGTATGAGATGAAGTCCAAGTGGCTGCAGAACAAATATCATCCAATGGAACTCTAGACTTGAAGGCCGCAGAGGTAGAAATGGAGCTGGTGGAATGAGCACGAACTCCTTCGGGTGCGGGTCTACCCGAGGCTTGATACGCCAATAGGATACATTGAGAAATCCAGCGAAATAAAGATACTTTTGAGATTGTTTCCTTTGCCAAATTTAACTTGGGGAAGCTAACAGCTGGTCGGATTGTCTATGACCAGCTGTCCTATGAGTATAAAAGCGAAGCTGCCTATGAACATCTAATGAGTGCAGCTTGTACTCTCCCTTATTCTGACATTTAGGGAAGAAAACCAGTAAATTTATGGATTGATTTATGTTGGTTTCTGATGCTATCTTGGGAAGAAAAGAGGGACTGATCCTGAGGTACACTATCTGGGTGAAAGATCAGGTAAGGACGCTTCACAGAGAGAGCTTGAAGCTCCGACACTCTTTTTGCTGAAGTGATGGCTACAAGGAATGCTGTTTTCCATGACAAGAATTTGAGATCTACTGAAGCAGCGGGTTCAAAGGGTGGAGCAGTCAATGCTTGAAAAACTAATGTAAGATCCCAAGGTGGCACGGCTTCCTTTACAGGGGGTCTAAGTAAAAAGGTGCCCTTGAGAAAGGTTTTACACAACTTGGCCGACATCAAAGGCCCTGTATCATGTCCCACATGGTAATGTGATATGGCTGCCAATTGCACTTTGACAGTTGAACAACTAGCGCCTTCCTGAAAGAGTTCAGTTAGGAAGTCTAATATGGATGGAAGAGGAGCCGTAAAGGGATCTAGATCATGATGCTCCGCCCAGATGGAAAAACGTTTCCATTTACTGCGATACACTTTCCTGGTGGAGGGCTTATGCGCTGCCACGAGGATGGCTTTGACTGGTGAAGAGATACCGGGAGTCCTAACTATGAGTGGAACTGGAGCAACCAAGCTGTCAGTTTCAGATTGTCCAGGTTTGGGGTCGGTAAGTTCGACGGATGGGAGATAAGATCCAGAGTGGGATCTAGAATCCAAGGGTGATTCACAAGGTGAGACCACAGGTAAGGGAACCAAATTTGCCGAGGCCAGAATGGGGCAAAGAGGATCATCCTGCTCCCCAACCGTGAGGCTTTCTGTAAGAGTTGTAGCATTAGTGGTAGAGGAGGGTAGGCATAGAGTAGACCGGGTGGCCAAGCATGCACCAGAGCGTCTCTTGGAGTTTCCCCTGGAGGGGGGATTAGAGCGTAGAAATTGCCGCATTTGGTGTTTGATGGAGACGCAAAAAGATCGCAGCAGGGTTGCCCCCATGTTGCGAATATCTGCTTCGCTACTAGTGGATTGAGAGACCACTCGTACGGGGTAAGGAGGGTGCGTCTGAGCTTGTCCGCTAGGATGTTGGTCCTCCCCGGAATGTGCGTTGCAATCAGAAAGCGGTTGGAGGAGATCGCCCATTCCCACACTCTCATGGCTTCGCGGCATAGAGGGTAAGATCTGGTTCCCCCCTGTTTGTTGATGTACCAGACCACCGACATGTTGTCCGACTGAATTGCAATCGTTCCTGTGGGGAGGAGGTCCTGAAGTGCTTGCAACGCAAGCAGCATCGCTCTCATCTCAAGAACGTTGATATGCAGGGAGGTCTCTGTATCGTTCCACGTGCCTTGGACTGTCCTGCCTGAATAATGCCCCCCCCCACCCGAGGCGGGAAGCGTCCGTGGTCACCGTGGCGAGAGGTGCAGAAGGGACGGCCCGTATGGAAGTTCGAGGCTTGGAGCCACCATAGTAGTGCCCTCCTGCAAGCCTTGCTGATAGCAATGGGATGGTGGAGAGGAAGGGATAGAAAAGACCATTGCACTAGAAGAGTCCATTGCAGTACCCGCATGTTCAAACGGGCGCAAGGAAGGAGCGTAATCGCTGCCGCCATGGAGCCTAGTGCCTCAGGACCAATTCCGCTGGTGAAGTCTCTGATTGGAGGATAGCCCGCACATGGAGTTGTAAGTTCCGGATTCTCTCGGGAGTTAGGAAGGCTCGCAACTCTCTGGTGTCTATTCTGGCACCTATGAATTCTATTACCTGCGTTGGAGCCAGAAGAGATTTGTCGACGTTGATAGTAATGCCTAACTGTGGGGCTAGACGGAGAAAGAAGTCTCTGGCTGAGCAAAGTAGATGCCTGGTTAGTGCAGTCAGGAGCCAGTCGTCCAGGTACGGAAAGACCTGTATTCCATGGAGTCTCAGGTGGGCCGCAATCACTGCTAATACCTTGGTGAACACCCTGGGGGCTGTGGTGAGGCCAAAGGGAAGGACCCTCAACTGGTAGTGACTGGCCCCCAGCTGGAAGCCAAGGAACCTCCTGGATCATCTGTCCATTAAAATGTGGTAGTACGCATCCTTGAGGTCTATGGAGCACATCCAGTTGTTCTCCCTTAAAAGGGTGAGAATAGATTGAAGAGTGACCATTCGGAATTTTTCCTTGGTTACTGACAGGTTCAAGTGGGAAAGGTCTAGGATCGGTCTCAAGTCCCCCGTCTTTTTTGGCACCAAAAAGAACCTGGAGTAGAACCCTAATCCGAGCTGGTCTTGGGGGATGGGCTGGATGGCTCTTTTTCTTAGCAGCTGCTGAATTTCTGCAGCTGCGGCCTCCCTCTGATCGGGTGGTACATCGGGGAGGTTCTTGGATTTGGGGACATAGAGTAACGGTATTTTGTACCCTCTGGATATAATGCAAAGCACCCAGCGGTCTGTTGTGATGGACTCCCATGCCACTAGGTGTTCCAAGAAGCACCCCCCCCGACTGCCTCCAGAGTGGAGCAGCCGGGCAACCCTTCAGGGCTGCTGCGCGGGCCGCTCAGAGAAAGGTTCTCTGGACCCAAAGTTTCTCAGAGCCCCTCTGCCCCTGGGGCGGCGTCCTCCCTGTCCTCCTCTACCACGGAAGGACTGGTTGTCCGGAGCGGGTTGGGAATGTTGTGATTTTCGGAACCACATCTTCTTCTGACCCTTTTGGTTCCTTGAAAAGGACCGCTGGGGAGCAGAGAAGCGTACTCCGACGGCAGACAACGTCTTCCAGTACTTCTCACTCTGGACAAGTGTTTCGCGAACTGTTTTGCCAAACAGGGCAGAACCATCAAAAGGGGCGTTCGCAAAGGACGCTTTAAAAGGCTCCGCAAAGTCACAATGACGGAGCCAGGCCTGACGTCTCATGACTAGGCCTGCTCCGATAGCCCTAGCGGCTCCCTCTGTGGCGTAGGACAATAGCCGCATAGAGGTGTTTGAAACTGATCTCAGAGTGGCCATTCGGGTGGAGTACAATTGCTTGTCATCCTCCGACATGGACTCAGGGGGGGATGCAGCGTATTCTTTGATAAGATCCCGCTGCATCCTGATGACATGTGCCATATAGTTCAGAGACCTTACTGAGAAGGTCGCTGAACTAAAAACTCGCTTCCCTAAGCGGTCCATCAAGCGGGACTCTTTGCTCGGTGGATGGACTGAGGGGCTCTCCTGAGCCAATTCCCTCTTCGTGGCTGCCGCCGTCAACATGGCATCTACGGGGGGCCCCTTACTCCAGTGTGATCGGTCTGAGGGGGGGCTAAGTATTTTATCCGGGCGTTTTGGTATTGGCTCCACGATGTCCGGATCCTTCCACGCCCTGGTGGTAATGAGGTCCACCAGGGGGTCGGCAGGAGGGGACACCCAAGAGGTAGACGGGCCTGCCTCGAATGCCTCCAGAAACACAGACTCGTCAGAGGAAGACTTGGGGGCAGACCACCCGCCTCTGATCCTCAGCATTTCCATGATGTCTCCAAAGGAGACATCCTCAGGGGGCGATCTTGGGGAGCCTTCCCCTTCCTCCAACTCCGTGTCCTCGGTTAAGGACTCAGGGGAGTCCACGTGCCTCCTTTTGCACTTATGCTTGCGGGGAACTTCCTTGGGGGGGGGGGCTGTCCGAGGAGGCCTTGCCAGCAACATCTTGTTCCAATGGAACCATCTGTGACATCGAAGCAGGCTGTCCCTTTGGCCGGGTAATGGAAGCCTGGCCCAGCAGAGATGGAGTGCAGGGAGGAGCCGAGACAAGGACCGGGGGGTCCGGATGCTCTCAACAGAGCCCTCTCCACAACATCGAAGGCCGAGGGAGAGCCACTCTCTATTGGATCCGAAAGTCGGCTCCCACTCGGATCCGATGAAGGGATCGGATCCGAAGGACCAGTGCGCTCCGACCTGGATGGAGCCGAAGGCACACTGAATTCCTCGGATCCGAAGCTCGGGCCACGGCTCCAAGAGGTCGGATCCGACAGGCTCGAGGGCAGGGTTGGATCCGAAGTACCAAGTACTGTCGGCGCCGACCCACCCCCGGCTCCAACGCTGCTCGGCTCCGAAAGCTCCGAGCCCGGATAGCGGGTTGGAGAAGGAGCAATAGGATGGAAAAAGGGTGTCAAGCTCCCCCCCGGAGGGGGGGAGGCAAGAGCACTCCCATCAGCAGCTGGGCCTGGATGAACCTTCGCATCATCCGGTCCAAGTCTGCATCAGACATGCTAAAAGTAGATCTCGAAGAGGTCACAGAGGCAGGCCTCGATGACCTCGACGGAGATCGGGTCTCCTCCTCCTCGGGCCCCGGGGAGAAGCAAGGGGATCGGAGCCGAGGAGGAGGAGACCTAGAAGCAGTGGGGGGAGAAGCCCGCTTAGCTGGCTGGGCCGAAATGGAGGTCTCAGCCCGCCGCTTGGGGTGCTTCTCCCTCCTGGCCTCCCTATCCTCCGACACTTTAGCGGGAGTTTGAGTCCCGGACGGAGGAAGGGGGGCAGGAGTGGCAGCAACCACAGGCTGTGGTGGAGCCACGGGAGCAGCGGAGGCCGAAGCCGAGTCCGGGGGTAAAAGTCCTGCTAAGACCAGCTTCGACCTCCGCTCTTTCAGTGCCCTGGGGTTGAACGCTGCACAGATGGTAAAGCCTGTGGTAAGGTGTTCAACCCCAAGGCACCGAACGCACCGAATGTGGCCATCAGCCGGGGAGAGCTTATGGCCACACTCGGTACATTTAGAAAAGATGGCTTTTGGGGCCTCAGCCATACCTAAAAGAAAGATAACTACACAAACACACAGGCCCCAAAAACAACACACACACGCACACTCTAACGACAAGCGAAGGGAGGAGTAAAAAAGTTAAAGTAAATATATTAAAGGGTTCCTAACACTTGCACACTATTTATTTTTAAATAAAAAAGAAAATTTATACAGAAAAACACAGTTAGATACTACTTAGCTGATGAGCTCAAGGGAATCCAGCTATCCACAAGCGCGGCAAACTAGATCTGGGGTCATGGAGGGTTAGCAGGGGATTATGGGTGAAGGGAGGAGCTAGGAGCTCGGATCCATTAGCTTGAAACAAGTTGCCGGCTCGGATCCGATATCGGGTCCAAGACCCACAGGTTGCTGACAAATGAACTTCCTACTTCAGATCTCAGGTTTAATACAAAAAATAAATATAACAGGGTAAGCGCTTTCACACAATAAGCGCTTCTTCAGACAACTCATTACAAAAATGTAGCAGTTTAAATAATGCATCAATCTCATCTCATAATGCAATTAACCAATAAAAAACATTCAAAATAAAACAATTAAAAGGCAGTAATTCTCTTAGCGGCCTCTAGCTTTCAGAGCTGGTTTTATAGAGGCTCTCTCATTAATACCCAAAAATCTATCTGCTTGCATGTTAATGATCCAAGATAACTCAAGCTCCTCTGTAAAGTTTGTAGTATCACCACCCAGAGTACCCATATCGACCATCTCTATCATCCTAAAACCAAATATACGCTCTCTCCCATATTCAGTAAAGTGCTTTGCCAATGCATTATGTTCAGTATGTTTATGCACATTATATATATGTTCTCTCATTCTTTCAAGTAAAGACCTGCTAGTCTTTCCTATATAAAAACAGTCGCAGGCTCGACATTTAGCCAAATATATCAGATTCCTGCTACGACAATCCGCAGCAAGCTTAAAATAATACCTCTTAGTTGTAAGTAGGATGAACAAATTCAACTAGAGTATATACATACAAAAATGGCAACTATTGCAACACCTCATAGATGATACTTCCTTGTTCGTAGCACTTTTTTTACCATTTGTATAACAATTGTCTCTTAAGAGACTTTTTATTCTTGAAACAAAATTTAGGTTCCTCACCCACTATAGATTGAATATCTTGGTCAAGGTGCAGAATAGCCCAATTATTCTTAACATTTATAATGTCTGTTACATCACTGCTATAATAAAGGGTAATAGGGAGAGATTCACTAACACGATCAGTGTTCCTTCTCTTTGAACCCAGGCATTCTATGTGAAAAATAGGGTCTCCCTTTACCTCTCCTATTACTAGTACAATGGGATGCTTCTTCGATCTCTCTCTCTCTTTATACCCTCTGTCCAATAACTCATGTTTAAAATGGGTGACATCCCTTTCAAAAAGTGCATCATCATTATTTAGTCTGGAAAGACTAAAAAGTACAGTTTTGTACCTACCATAAATGTAGATGTTCGAAGATCCACATTGCTGCAGTCCTTACACTTGGGTAGTCCGCTGTCCTCGGTCGGCCCGAATATCAAAGTATTAGGCTGACGTCGGTCAAGGCGCTTAAGACTGACATCAGGACGTCAGGGTACAAATGCGCATGACCGACGTCATATCCTCAGTCTTTTCTTGCCCCAGATGTCAGAAGACCCTAAACAGAAAGGTCAAAACCAAAAAACAACAAAAAACAACCAACCACCCATGTACAAACCATATGTACAATATATACAATATTCACAATATGTACAACCCAAACCACACAACCGCCTCTAACTACAGAGGGGAAGGAGGGAGGGTAAATTGGACTGCAGCAATGTGGATCTTCGAACATCTACATTTATGGTAGGTACAAAACTGTACTATGTTCTTCATCTCACATTGCTGCAGTTCTTACACTTGGGTAGAATCCCAAAGCAGAGATAAGGGAGGATGGCAAAACTATAAAGCAGTAGGAGCTGCCAAAATGCCCTGTAAAATTGCAGTGGCAAAACCAGCCCTCGACTTAGAGTAAAGTGGAAGGTGATAATGCTTAGAGAAAGTATGCACTGAACTCCAAGTAGCTGCCTCCAAAATATCTTTAGTTGCCACCCCTCTTAAAAAAGCTGTAGAAGTGGCAGTAGCCCTAGTGGAATGAGGCCGAATCCCAGCTGGAATCTCCTTACCATGATGGGAATAACAGAAAGCAATACAAAACCCAATCCACGTAGAAATAGTTTGTTTTGACACAGGCTTGCCCTGAGAACTCAAAGCAAAAGAAACAAATAACTGCTGAGACTGCCTGAACCCTTTAGTTCTGCTCAAATAATATCGCAACTGTCTGTGTATATCCAAAGTGTGCAAAATCTTTTCCCCTTTATTTTGGGGGTTTGCATAAAAAGTAGGCAAATGAATAGTTTGGTTTAAAGCCACACTAGAAACCACTTTAGGCATAAAGGAAGGATTAGTACGCAAAGATACCCTATCCTTATGGAAAATTAAGAAAGGCTCAACTGCCATAAGGGCCTGTAATTCAGAAACCCTTCTCGCAGAGGTAATGGCTAACAAAAAAGCAGTCTTCCATGATAAATATTTAAACTCAGCAGTAGCTGCAGGCTCAAAAGGTTGTAGAGTGAGTTTCTCCAACACAAAATTGAGATCCCAAGCAGGAGTAGGAGCTCTCTGTGGGGGTCTTATATTCTTTGCCCCTCTAAGGAATTGCTTAAACAAAGGATGAGAAAACAATGGTGGGTCACAGTCATAGTGAGCAGAAATTGCTGCAGCATGAATCTTAATAGAAGAGAAGGACAAACCTTTGTCCAGTAACTCAGTAAGATATTGAAGAGCCACACTTAAATTAGGCTTAGAAACATCAAATGCTTTTGCTGCACTCCAAAATAAAAATCTCTTCCATTTATATGCGTACACTTTCCTTGTACTAGGCCTTCTGGCCTCCAAAATAACATTCAAAACTTGCTGTGGAAGCTGAGACCCTCCAGGGTTTAAAACAGAATATGCCAGGCCGTCAGGTGAAGAGAGTGAAGTTTGACATTGAGTAAATGACTGTTCTCCTGAGACAGCAGGTGTGGAATCGAAGGTAAAGGCCATGGAGGCTCCCGTACCAGACTTCTCAGTAGTGGGTACCAGTGCTGTCGAGGCCAATCTGGAGCTATTAAAATCATCTTTGGCTTGTCCTGTCTGACCTTCAGAAGTACCTTTGGGAGGAGAGGCAGAGGTGGAAAGGCATACACATGAAGATTGCTCCAATTGAATGAAAGAGCATCCACTTTCCAAGCTGTGGGATGAAACCTTTTTGTGCAAAACTTTGGCAGCTGGTAGTTTAGTGGAGAAGCGAACAGATCTATGTCTGGAGTTCCCCATGACAATGTCAATTTCTGAAATACACGAGGATCCAATTTCCACTCGTGGGGATCCATAATTTGTCTGCTCAACACATCTGCTAAGGAGTTCTGTGCTCCCGGCAGAAACCTTGCCTGAAGATTTAGCTGTAAACTGAGAGCAGTCTCCCACAAAATCATTGCTTGTCTGCACAGAGGATAAGAATGTGTTCCCCCTTGCTTGTTGATGTACCACATGACAGTTGTGTTGTCTGTTAGAATCAACACCTGCCCTGGAAGAAGTAAATCCTTGAAAGCTATTAATGCAAATTGGACTGCTAACATCTCCTTCAAGTTGATATGTAGATGTAGAAGTCTGGCAGGCCACGTGTCTTGTATCCACTTTCCATTTAGATGAGCTCCCCAAGCTTTGTCTGAGGCATCTGTCGTTAGAATCTGACTCGCCTCTGGCCGGGTCACAGAGAGTCCCTTGTTTAGGTGACATTCCTGAGCCCACCACAAAAATTCCTTTTGAATGCAAGGTATTATCTGAATGACAGTGTCCATATCTTGGCAGTGCTGTGTCCATACATTTTGAGATACCATTGTAGCTTCCTCATATGCAGTTTGGCATTGGGAAGCACCAGAATACAAGATGCCATGAACCCCAAGGCTTGAAGGACTGTCCTTGCAGTCAGCCTGGACTGATGAGACAATTGATGGAAGTAAAGAGAAAGATTCTTTTGTTTGTCCGGGGTCAAAAGGCCATCTGGGATGCTGTATTCAGTCTCACACCCAGAAAGCACATGTCCTGAGAGGGTACTAGACTGGACTTTATTTCGTTCACAGAATACCCCAGGCATCTTAGCACTGCTATCACATAGTGTAAATGATGAAGAAGTTCGTCCTTTCCTTGAGCCAGAATCAGGCAATCGTCCAAATAAGGATAGATCTGTATTCCTCTTAGCCTGAAGAAAGCTATCACTGGAGCCAGAACCTTCGTGAACACTCTGGGCGCAGTAGATAAGCCAAAGGGCAATGCAGAGAACTGATAATGAAAAGTCCCAGCCCGAAAACGTAGATACTTCCTGCAACTTAGCCTGATAGGAACATGAAGGTAAGCCTCCTTGAGATCCAGAGTCACCATCCAGTGATCTTTGCCCAGCAGAGGTAAAAGCTGTTGTAACGTCAACATTTTGAACTTGGGAATGTCCAGATAAGTGTTGAGGATAGATAAATCCAAAATTGGTCTCCACGTGTTCCCCTTCTTTGGTACTAGGAACAGGCGAGAATAAAATCCTAGGCCCACTTCTGGCAGAGGGACCGGTTGTATGGCCCCTATTTGGAGCAGCAGAGAAATTTGTTTGTGAGCCTCTATTCTTTGCTGAGGAGGAACGTCCGGCATGCCTTTGAAAGGAGGCAAGGTATGGAAATAAAACCTGTAACTGTGGCGTATGATAGCCAATACCCATTTGTCTTGGGTAATCAAACTCCAATTTTCCCTGAAGAGTGCCAACCTTCCTCCCAAAGGTGCTGCCAGGCAAGAAGGATCTGGCAGCTGAAAAGGTAGGTCATTGGGCCTGTTTACGAAAGGACTGGCCCCTGCCCTCACCTGAAGATTGTGCAGGAGAACTCCCTGTTCTAGGTCTGAAGGAGCTCTGAGCTCTGCCCCTACCACGTCTAGATCTACCCCTAGACTGTGAATCATAAGAAGGGTACGTCCACCCCTTAGCAGGCCAATTCCTACTAAACTTCGGAGGCTGGACTTGCAAAAAATCTTTAACAGTCTGCATAGACTTAGCCTTGTCTTCCATTTTCTTCAAGACTGACTCCACAGGTGAACCAAACAACACATCAGACTGTAAAGGAGCATCCAAAATCCTTGTCTTAACATGTTCAGATAAATTCTGATCCCTCAGCCAGGCGTGCCTGCGAAGAACTGACCCAGTGGCAGCCACCCTAGACGAGGCTTGTATAGCATCAAAACCACATTGTAAAGAATGCTTACCCACCTGTTCAGAGACATGTACCAAATCTTGTAATTCCTTACACTCAATGCCTTCCGCCAGAGCATCTACCTTAGACTTCAGTTGAGAAAGAAGATAGTTTTGATATTTCAACATGTGAAACTGGCAATTCAAAGCCCTCATAGCTAAGGTGGAAGAAGTATAGACTTTCTTTCCCCATCTATCCAAAGCTCTGGCCTCTTTATCTGGAGGAACCGGATTTTTTACAACAGAGGCCTTGACACCCTTAGGTCCCTGACTAACAGTTTCTGGGTCCGCCCTAGGACTCTTATAAAGATATTTATGAGCCTCAGGCACCCTATAATACCTATCCGGTTTAACAGGAGCAGGAGGCAAAGAATCAGGATTAAGTGAAGCCTCCGCAAACACATCTTCCACAACATCCAGAACAGGAGGTATAGCCAAAGGCCTATGCTGGGGTAAAAGCAAAAATTCCCTAAGCCTTTTCCTGGAATCAGAGAAGTCCTGACCTTCCCACTTAAAATGTTCCCTCATGGAATGAAGAGTTTCTGAAAAAGAAAAATCCTCTGGAGGAGAAGCAGAAGGAGTGGAATCATCTGCATCAGAATCAGAATAAGGAGAGTACTCCTGCAAGTCTTCAGCCGAAGACTCTGAAACATCTGAAGCCTGCTCAAAACTCCCCAACTCTGGTTCCACCCTAGGCCTCTTATCTGGGGGGGGCAAAGAACCTCTAATCAAAGAAATTAAATCTTCTGCCATTTTAAGCATGTGCTTCTTGGGCACAGATCCTGAAGAACTAGGAGACACCAACAGAAGCTAAACCTGGCCTGCCTCTGGGAGAAGCCTTAGAAACAGAAGGAGAGGGCCTAACTACCCTAGGAAGGGAGGGGAGTACAGTAACCTGAGAAGCCCCTTCAGCCTGACCTGCCTCCTGAGAGGCCACATCCTGCAATAACAAAGTCTCCCCCTGGGCCTCCAGAGAAGCCTCCGGCGGAACTACCGGTTCCACTGACGCCTCTAAAGAACCGGCGTCCGGTACGGACGACTCGTCTTGCCTCGGCTTAGCTGCCTTGTCTTTGTGCTTCTTCGAAGAAGCGGGCGTCGGAGCATCCGACGGCATGTTATAATTGCACCGCTTCCCAAAGACCAACCTGGCACAATCTAACCTTCGCTTAATAGTGCGCTTATTGAACCTAGCACAAAAGCGACACCCAACAACGTCGTGCTCAGGCCCCAAACAAGGAATACACAAAGTATGATAATCTCTATGCGGTATTTGTTTCCCACAAGAAATACAGTTATTCACTTTTTCTGACATCCGGTAAACCACTGAGGCAAGAAAAAACTAAAATATTCCCCAACGGGGTACTTAGCCAACTTTGACTCGGTCTGAAACTCCGAATTCGAAAAATTTCAGAACGCCGAACGGCACTTGCAACGCTGCTTCTGCATCGGACCATGCGGCAAAAAAGACTGAGGATATGACGTCGGTCATGCGCATTTGTACCCTGACGTCCTGATGTCAGTCTTAAGCGCCTTGACCGACGTCAGCCTAATACTTTGATATTCGGGCCGACCGAGGACAGCGGACTACCCAAGTGTAAGGACTGCAGCAATGTGAGATGAAGAACATCATTAGCCTTTTGCTACATTTTTAAAAGCATGTCCAGCATGCATGCTGTTCCACTGTAACAGCGTAGTCCTTCTACAATCCTTTCTAAACAAAGTAGTAGTTAAACATCCTGAAGTGTTAATAAATACTTTAACATCCAAAAAAAATCTAACTCTATCTGAAATCTTATGCGTAAATGAGAGAAATGTCTCTGTACTATTCAGGAACTGAATGAACTCCCTTAGTTGTTCATAGGTCCCATCCCAAACAAAAAAGAGGTAATATACAAACCTTTTAAAAAACTTTATATGCGAGGTATAACTGGAACCAAAAACATATCTATCTTCCCACTGGGCCATCACAGTGTTAAGCGTAGCTACTGGCACAACTATTGCCCATAGCTACGCCAACCTTCTGCAAATACAGACGTTCATCGTACATAAATATATTATTTTCCAAAATCATCTCCAAGAACAAGCAAATCAAATCCACAGTCATAATATCATAACTGCTCTTGGAAATTAGGAAATATTTCACCATATTAATATCATTTTCATGTGGAATAAATGTAAACAAAGACACTACGTCTAAACTAACAAGCACATATTTACCATCAAAAATTAAACCATTAACAGAATCCTATAAATCGCACAAGAACTGCTCAGTTCTCTCAATACCTGATTCTGCAGCTCAAGACACGGCCTCAATTTCTTCTCTATAAAAATAGAGAGTGGCTCTGTAATTCAGCCATTGCCAGCTACTATGGGTCTAAAAGGGGGTTTGTTTAAATCTTTGCGAATTTTTGGCAATCCCTGGAACATCAGTATTGAAGGATGTTCCACTAAAATATACTCAAAGCTCCTTAGATAGTAGCCCACTGCAGTAGCAGTCATACAAACTAGAATTAACCCTGTCATGAGATAATTCAACATAAAGATGGTTAACCTCAGTATAGACGCATGAATCCATCACCATACCCAAAACACACTCACTGTAAAATTTGGCGTCCATCACCACAATGGATCCGCCTTTATCGGCAGATTTTATAATTAGTTCATTGTCATTCTGTAATGACATTCTTGAGGCCGATTCTTGAGCTGCAGAATCTTTTTTTGTTTGGGATGGGACCTATGAACAACTAAGGGAGTTCATGCTGGACATGCTTTTAAAAATGTAGCAAAAGGCTAATGTTTTAGTCTTTCCAGACTAAATAATGATGATGCACTTTTTGAAAGGGATGTCACCCATTTTAAACATGAGTTACTAGACAGAGGATATAAAGAGAGAGATCGAAGAAGCGGCCCATTATACTAGTAGTAATAGGAGAGGTAAAGGGAGACCCTATTTTTCACAAAGAATGCCTGGGTTCAAAGAGAGGAACACTGATTGTGTTAGTGAATCTTTCCCTATGACCCTTAGTTATACCAGTGATGTAACAGACATTATAAATGTTATTAAGAATAATTGGGCTATTCTGCACCTTGACCAAGATATTCAATCTATAGTGGGTGAGGAACCTAAATTTTGTTTCAAGAATAAAAAGTCTCTTTAGAGACAATTATGTTATAAAAATGGTAAAAAAAGTGTTATGAACAAGGAAATATCATCTATGAGGTGTTGTAATATATGCAATTTTTGTATGTATACAGATCCTCTAGTTGAATTTGTTCATCCTACTACAACTAAGAGGTATTATTTTAAGGTTGTTACGGATTGCCGTAGCAAGAATCTGACACATTTGGCTAAATGTCGAGCCTGCGACTGTTTTTATATAGGAAAGACAGGTCTTTACTTGAAAGAATGAGAGAACATATATATAATGTGCATAAACATACTGAACATAATGCATTGGCAAAGCACTTTACTGAATATGGGAGAGAGCATGTATTTGGTTTTAGGGTGATAGAGATGGTCGATATGAGTACTCTGGTAGGTGATACTACAAACTTTATGTAGGAGCGTGAGTTATCTTGGATCATTAACATGCAGGCAGATAGATTTCTGGGTATTAATGAGACAGCCTCTATAAAACCAGCTCTGAAAGCTAGAGGCCTCTATGTGAATTACTGCCTTTTGTTTCATTTTGAATGTTTTTTATTGGTTAATTGCATTATGAGATGAGATTGATGCATTATTTAAACTGCTACATTTTTGTAATGAGTTGTCTGAAGAAGCGCTTACTGTGTGAAAGCGCTTAGCCTGTTATATCTATTTTTTATAATAAACTTGAGTTTTATACTGAGCCAGTCATGTCTTTGGTACCATTTTTATTCAGTTATTTCATTTAAAAGACATGACATTTCACCTACTGGCATGTCTTTCAGAAGTAAGAAGAAAGTAGAGAAACTAGAAAATATACATTCAAACATATGAAGGGTCTGTACACTCCACAGAGAAGGCGAAGTCACACAATCTAGCAACTGAAATGGACATCTAAGAGCTGTGGGAGAATAATGTTAACTGTACCAAGCTACTATTTACTGGAACCCGAAATCTGAGACAACTACGACCACATGACATCTAGGGTCACAGAGTATAATGCTGCTTTAAGGCACCATATGATTTTTTTTTTTTGATGAAACAACTATTTCGAGTGCACACGGTAGCCTGACATCACAAACACAGCACTTTACAATATAAAAAACGCAATGTTAGTCCAATGCTCAACTTAAGGCATCTTATAATTTACAGAATGAATGCTACAAGGGGAAGACAAAGGAAGGTTAAGGCCTGGTAAACTAGGTTTCATCCTAGTATCCTTTAAAGCTACTTTTCTATCGACTTCTACTGCCAAGCACTATAAATAGGTTGACATCTGCCATGACATCTATATTTCTGGCTTCTGATCCCAGCTCTAGAAACCATGTATATATCAATTTACATTCTAAAACAAATATCTTGCAACAATCATATGTATATGACCACACCAAATTTGAAAAGTAAAAAAGAGAGAGATGCTGGTTATGGGTTTTACAGTTCAGAATATGAATGCAACAAATTATGAGAAATCAGACCATCTGGCAAATAACTACTAGCAAATCAACAGTGTGTGTGTGTGCATGTGTGTGAGAGCATATCTCAGAATAGTTCTAAAATAGTCTATTAGTAAATGGAATCATGGTTGTCTGCCATAGGGCCAGTTGACCAGTTCCTACTTGCCTGCTGAGCTCCTACATTCACACAAATAATGATATTTAAACAAATTAAATGAGGTATGTGCCTTAAATGTCTGTGAAGGCAGTCTTCCAATTCAGGTTTCCATAGTTCTAAGCTGAAGCTGTTGCACAGACATGCATGGTTTGTGTAATCCAGGAAGTGGCATTGATGACCCTCTTAAAATGTTTAAATATAATAAATGGTTCTGAAACACCATGCTGTCAAATTCCATAAAACATTCTGAACATGCCATAAAGCAGGCAAACAGAAAAAAAACTTGAAGGTGGTTTTGTTGTGGGCAGAGCAACAATCACAATCTTAATAAAAACTGAGATGATTACTTCAAAAGGCACATTTTGGTATCTATTTAACTACAACAATGCACTGAGGTATAAATAGTTGTGCTTTATTTCAACATGCTGCAACACCAGGTAGAAGCAAAGCTTCTTTAGGCTGGAAATGTGTTATGGGAGTTCACTGACTGAGATAAACAGATTAATGCTTCTGAAAAGAAATCATAGCAAAAGTGCGCGCAGAGATATGGGCAAGCTGGCCAAAGTATTTAGAGCAGAAAGTCATTAGGAAATGTCGCTGTAATGAGTGACAGCATGCTTCTATTAAAAGGAAGAAAAATTTAGAGGAATCAAGTATCAAAGCAAGTAGTATCAAAATACTTTATAAACCCCTTGAAAGATTTACAAAAAGTCCTTTGTACAACACAGCAGCCTACAATACAGTTTTTGGAAGTACATAATGAACCAAATACCTGCTTTTTAAAGGCTTCTGCAGATTAATAAAGTGCAGTGAACAAAATGCATCTCCACAATCAGGATGCAGTTGCTCCTTCCCATTCAATAAGATACTGCACCTTTCCATCAAGTGTCACTCGGCGAGCCAAAATGCGATACTTTTCACCGCAGGCTATTCTACCTGCAGCACCAAAATAATTAGTAATGGAATTTTTGAGGTGGTTTAGCTGCATTTCTTGATCTGCTATGTTGTTAAGAATTTCAGCATTAAGTCCTTCAAACTGATAATCTTCTTTATCTTCATTATCTTTTATGTTTTCTATGTTCTGAGTCTGTAGAACTCTTCGAGGAAGGCGACTTCTCCTCCTCCTCAAATGAGGCACTGAAATTGGCCAGCTTCTCCCTGTGCGAGTTCTTCTTCCAGGACCTGAAAAGCTAGAAGATGAGGGAGTCTATTAACAGTGACTAATGAGGGACAACAGGCAGTTATACTCTGTTCACAAGTGAATTTCTAGTTTGCAATTAAGCGCACCTACTAAGTCCATGTGATGTAGAAAAGAAGTTATGTACTGACTATAATGTTCCATCTGTGTTGTCCATTTCCATTCTTCCTCAAGTGATGGTTTCGGATCCGATCCCTCGGATCTGACTCGGACGTTGCTAAAGCTCATGGCAGCCAAAAGCTCTCAAGTTTCTCCCTTGCCCAATAATGCATCAATCCCAATTACCTCTGATCTAGTTTGCTGCCTTAAAAGAAAGTAAAAGATGGAAATTATTATGGAGAAGCTATATCTGGAGCTTATATAAAAAACATGAACACATGCAGGTCCACTAAGCACTCATTCTTCCAGGAGCCTTAAGGATGGGGCTTGGTGGGAGGGGAGTTGAAGAATAAAAATGGAAAACACAGATGGAAAATTGTGGGGAGTACATAACTTCTTTATCCAATAAAGGAAATTTTCATTCTGTCCTCAACCGATGGGATATAGTCACCAGCTACCTAATTTCCAGGGCAGACTCAAGGAAGGATATTCTGGAGCACCACAGAACCAAACAACGCCCTTCCTCTAGAGACCAGATCTAATTTGCAATGAGTAATAAAGGCATGGGGATTAGCCCAAGTAGCTGCTGCACAAATGTCATCCATGGACAATCTGGGATAAAAAACTAAGGAAGTTGTCATGGATCTAGGAATGGGCTGGAACAGGCTTTGTCAAAGCAATGCCCAAATTGTTATACACAAAGGATAGCTAGATAGACTAACTTTGGTAACTGGTTTACCCATTGTCGGTTCCACATATGACACAAACAACTGATCAGAATTTCTGATGTCTTTTGTCCTAAGTAAAAATGTAACTGTCTATGAACATCCAATAAATGTAATACGTATACTCCTTTGCTAGACATTTTGGGAAAGAATACTGTAAGGTAACTCTGTCTCATGAAAAATCAAGTATGGAGGTTTTGAGCACATTGCTTGGATCTCAAAAATTCTTCTGGGTGAGGTAATGGCCACTAATAAAACTGTCTTCCATAAAAGATATTTGAGTTAGCTGAGGGTTTCAAAGGGAGACTGTGTAAGAGACTGCACCATAATGTTTAGGTCCAGAGGGGGGTGTAGATAGAACCTTTAAAGGGTGGCATCAAGAGTAGAGTGCCTTTCAAAAAAAGCTTTGCTCAACTTATGGGATACTACAGAAGAAACATTTAGTTCAACATGAAAATTGGAAATCACTGCTAATTGTACTTTAACAGTAGAAGAACTAATTTCTTCTTCAAAAAGATGAACTAGAAATTCCAAGATATTACGAATGGAGGCTGAGAAAGGGTCAGTATATTACGGTTTTGAGCCAAAAAACAAACCTCTTCCATTTGATGGACTATAGTTTTCTGGTGGAAGGGCTATGGGAGGACAGAAGAATATGACAGACAGGAGAAGACAGCACAGGTTGTCTGGTTATTAATGGAACTGGTGGAACCAGGAAGTCAGCCTGAGATTCACTACGTCTGGATGTATCATGCTTGTTGGGTTAGATAGATCGTCTGGAGTTGGATCCAGAAGCCAAGGTGGTTGAATCAGGTGAGGCTAAAAGAAGGGAAACAAAACATGTCTAGGCCAGTAAGGGGCAATGAGGATGACCTTGCTTTTCAACCCTGTAGCTTTCTGAAGAAATATGGGAATTAATAGAGTGGGAGGATGGGTTTACTTTGATTCACTGAAAACTAATTTCTCTGAATTTCAAAACACACACCAAATCGCTGAAAGCTCAAATCACTTAAATCTCACATCAATGAATCACATTTCACTGAATTATTACTCTTTTCCCCAATGTACTGCGATCCTGGAGTTAGTATATATAGTTAAGGGTGGTGTGGGGGGCACATCAGTGAATCAAAGGAGACCCGGGAGGATACACATAAAGGAGACCGGGGGGGGACAATCGTTAAGTTAAGCTTCCCTCAGGGATTCCCCCTTTGGGGTGATTGGGGCAAAGTAGCTGCTGCATTTGTTGTCCAAGGGAAGATGTCAACAGACCGCAGCATGGCTGGCCGCATTGCTGGAAGACTGTGTTCGCAATCTTTTTGTTGAGCGACCATTCCTGAGATAGAAGAATGCAACTGCTTAATTTGTCTGCTATCACTTTGGACTTCCCCAGAATAAGTATTGCTAAAAGAAAGCAGATGGAAGAGATCGCCCACTGCCACACTCAGAGCTTTTCAACGCAATTTGGTTCCTCCCTGTTTGCTCATGTACCAGACGATTCATATTGTATGACTGTACTACAATTGTCCTTAAAGGGAGAGCATTCTGAAATGCCTGCAACACTAACAGCACCTGCTCTCATCTCCAGGACATTTATATGTAAATTGGCCTCTTCAGGTGACCAGGTGCCTTGGACTGTCTTCTCTGGATAATGGCCCACCACAGCTGGGAAGGTCCATGGTCATTATGGTATTGGGCTGAGGGGGAATGAACAAACGACCTTGTAGAACCTGGTCTGAATAAATCCACCATTTTAGATCTCTCTTGCAGATGTGAGTGATTCTTACCTTGTTAGACATTGGTTGATAAGGAATCAACCACTGAGTAGCTAACATCCACTGCAGAACTTTCATGTAAAATATGGCGAGTGATACTGTTGCTGCCATCGCTTCCAGAGCTTGAAAGACCACTCGGGCTGAAATTGAGGTGCTGCATATTATCTTTTTGACTTGAAGTCTTATGGTCTGAACCATCAGTAATGGAAGGGAAACAATGGTTGTGTCTGCATTGAGAATAGCTCCTATAAACTCTAAAGTCTGAGTCGGTTCCAGATGAGATTTGTAGTAGTTTATGGTAATCCCCAGATGAGAAAAAGTCTGGAAAACCTGGTCTTTTGAACATGAGTTAATGCCTGGTCGGAGCAGTAATGAGCCAGTCATGTAGATATGGAAACACTCAGAATCTTTGCTGTCTGAGGTAAGGTGCTACTACTGCTATGCACTTGGTAAACACCCTGGGGGCTGTGGTGAGTCCAAAGGGCAGTACTCTAAATTGATAATGACCGTCTCCCAACCAGAAACTAAGTACCCTGACAGTCTCTTCACCTTTATGTGATAGTATGTGGCCTGTAGGTCTGTAGAGCACATTCGGGTGCCCTTGCTCAGAAAAGAGAGAATGGACTTAACTGTGATCATCTGAAACTTGGTTCTTTGAACTGTCTTGTCTAGTTTGGAGAGATCCATGACTGGTCTCCAGTCCTCAGTTTTCTTTGGCACTAAAAAGAACCTTGCATAACTTCCAGATTCTATCTGATCTGGTGGGACCTCTTGGATGACTCTTTCTAGCAGCTTTTGTATCAGAATTGTTGCTTGTCCCCTCTGACTGGGTGGAACATCAGGGATTTTCCTTGAGATTGGAACAGGGTATAATATATCCTCTGGAAATGATCCTGTGCACACAAGTATCTTTTGTTATATCTCGTCAGGCTCTCTGGTGCAGGTACATATGCCCCCGAATGCCTCCAGAGGTAGACAATTGGGCCTCCTTTCAGGAGCGCTGGTAGGTTTACCAAGAATGATTCTCTGGAACCTTGGTTCTGTGCGCCTCCTCTGCCACGGGGGATTCTTCATCCATTCGAGTTCTCTCCTCTGCCTCTGGGAGAACCTGCTCCACATGTATCTTGAAAAGGACCTTGAGATTTCTTGAACTACATTTTTTGACAGCCTCGTTGATTCCTGGAAAAGGTTCTTTGAGGAAACAAAAAGTGCACGCCCTCAGCAGAGAGCATCCTTCCATCCTTTTCACACCTGGACAGTCTTTTACCTTGGGGCCAAATCAAGACGTTCCATCAAAGGGAACAGTAACTAAGGAAGACTTGAAAGCCTTCACAAACTCAAAGAGGCGCACTCAGGCATGTCTCCTTATAGAAACTCCTGAACCTGCTGCCCTTGAGGTTCCTTCAGCTAGATATGAAATCAAACTCATGGATGAATTGAATATGGACTGTAGGGTTGTCAGTTGACAAGTAAGAGATGCCTGATCATTATCAAACACAGCACTCAAGAGGTTATTTGATAACTCTTTTATTAAATCCCCCTGAAGCCTAGTAAAATGTACCACAATTCAGAGACCTCAAAGCGAAGGTCACTAAAGCACAGGCACACCTCCTAAACCTGTCCATCGCCTACGACTCCCTGATTGGGGGGGTGGACATTGGAACTTTCCTCAGCTAGTTCCTTCTTGGTGGCCACTGCAAAGACCATGGCATCAACAGGAACTCCCTTACCCCAAAACCGTCTACCCACTGGTGATGCCATTATCCTATCTGGCCTGCGAGGAATGGGTTCTGTGGTGTCAGGGTACTTCCATGCCCACCGTGAGATAAAATCAATGAGGTCATTGGCAGCCGGAGTCACCTAGGAGGGTAGAGGGTCCAGTACTAAAGCCTCCAAGAGAACAGATTCCTTAGACGTAGTGTTGCTGAACGTCCAACCACCTCTCTGCTTAAGGATTTCTAGGATGTCTCCAAAGGCAAAATCTTCAGGAGGTGATCGTGGGACACTGCCTTGATTGAAATCTGTCTCTTCGGTGATGGACTCCTCTGCAGAGTCGAAGTGTTTCCTCTTACACATCCTCTTATTAGGGACCTCCTCAGTGGGGTGCACTGGAAAGGTATCAGAAGAGGAGATTACAATTCCGAGTGGGAGCCTGGGGTTTTGGTACTGTCTGTCCTTGTGGAAGGAGACAGTGAAGCTCTGAGTGCCGACATATCATGGCCAGGGTCTTTGGGGGGAGGAACCTTCTGAAATGTTGAGGCAGAGAATGCTCTCTCTGCAGCCTTGAAGGCAGAGCTGCATGGAGACAGAGACCGACCATCAGATCTGAGAAGACAAGCTTCTAAATTGTAGGCTTCCCCTGCTCAGAGGGCAAAGACTCTGAGGGGGAAACCAGAGCAGAGCTATCCAGTGCCAAGGCTCTGAGGTGTAGCGGCAGCTCTGAAAGGTTTGGAATTGAATGCAACATCTCAGACCCGACAGGTAGACTATGGTTCCAGGAGCTCACTGGATCTAATGGAAATGGAGCCCGCAGAGTAGATTTGTGATCAGAGAATAAATTTGCTTTTGATTCAAGCCAGACGTATCTGGACAACTCTGATCCAAAAACTATGAAGCTACAAGAGTCAGAGGAGGAAGAATCTCTAATGGGGGAGTAGCAGACATACAGATCTCCTGACCCAGAGTGGTAGGATCCACAGGAACACCAGTCTGGCTCTGCACCAAGAAAAGTATCTGCACAAGTCTCTCCATATCATCTTTTGTGAGACTTCTTGAAGAGCGAGTGGAGTAAATGGATGCTTACCTAGGTTTTCCCAAGAACAGGGAAGGTACCCTGTCAGGAACTGGATCCAGAGATGGAGAGTACCTTATCCTGGGTAGTAATTTGGCAGATTGCCCTGGATCAGACAGTCTGATCTGAGAGCTTGGACTCCATCAGATCAGACCTAGAGTTAGATCTGATAATGTTCCTCTGACAGTGTCATGGATTTTAGCATTTTTACGATCTGGGGTTAAGACCAGATTCTTATGAGACCTCTTTCTCAGAGTTCGAAGCTGAGCAGGAGGAAGATGGTTTTGGAGAAGAGGATTTTTTGACTTTCGAACTTTTTGACTTAGTGGAGGAAGAACACTCCAATACAGTCTCTACAAAAATGAAGGAAGAAGACCTTTTACAATCAATTTATTTTTCTGCCCAACTAAAGCATGAGGGTTAAACCCGTGACATACAGAGCTATCTTCTTGCAAATGGACAGGACCTAAACAATAGATGCATAATGTGTGGGCATCAAATAGTGGCAGCTTGTGTCCACACTTTATACATTTTTTTAAATCTTGCCAATTTATCTGCCATTGTTAACAATATAACAGAATAAGACAGAGAAGTATTTTTTTTTTTTGTTTAAGGGGGAAAAGCATAAAAGAAGAGATGATAATACCAACAAAGGTAAAACTAGGAGCCAGAGACCAGCTGGCATAATGGTTAAGCTCTTCACCTCTCATGCACAATGTACAAGGTTCAATCCTGACCTCTGACCAATGCCTGTTTGGAGCTTGCATGTTCAGCTTGTATCTCCGTGGGGTCCCTTCCACCTCCAAAAAGCATGCTGAGTGTTTTCATTTCAAACTAAGCAATAAATGGAGCTGTGGGCAGCAGGACAGACTCTATATGGTGCCCTATAGAGAGCTGTAAAGATCAACCAATTTGGGCATCTACTGTGGTGTGCAGTATTCTAAAGACAGGAGAACACGGATCACACACTACACGCCATGGGAGGTCTAGTCACTTGACATGGAAAATATGGCTCTAGGTGCTTCGGTCATGTTTACTAATGTCTCCAAATGGGCATGGGTAGTTACCGGTGATAACTGGGTTGAGGACCCGGCCTACTCAGACCTATGCTAGGTACCCATGCTAATGGTGGGAGGGGTGTATGTGCCCCTACTGGCCATTGTATGCCTGCCATAAAGCCCAGCAGCCCTGGGTCAATAAGCTACTGGACAGTCAGTGTCTAGTTGCCCAGCCTGGGTTACCTGGGATAGCTCTGTTGAGCAAAAGCTGGATGTAATACCAATCAACCTGCCAAACACTAAGAATTGCTGCACTTAATGTGTGTTCACTGACGGGACGCAGATTGAAAGTGGATGATATGATGCTACGGAGGAGGCTGGACATCCTATGCATCTAAGAGATAAGACAGAAGGGCAGTGCAGCAAAGCCACTTAGCTTGGGATCCAAAGTCTACTCTTAGGAGGGGGAAAGGCTAAAAATGGTGTTGGAATTGTGGTGAGAGAGAAGCTTCAGAAGGTAGTGAGGGATATCATCAGAATTAGTGACAGTTCAGTGTAATGATAGGGCAGTATTCATAATCTCAGACTATGCACCACAGCAGGGTTGTGATAGTAAGGAAAACAGTGCATTCAGACAGCAGTTGCAGGACCTACTAGATAAAGCAGGATAACCTGAATTGTTGATAATGGGTGACAAATGCACATATCGGGATGGACAGACAGAACAGTAAGCAAGGACTGCCTGGATCCATATGGGTGGGGCAACAGGAATAAAGGAGGTGAGGCCATTCTAGACTTCTGTCTAACAAATGGCTTAGTAGCCAACACACAGTTCAGAAAGACGGACACAAGATCACATTCAAGAGTGGCCAACATGGAACTCAGGTAGACTGCCTCCTAGTAAGGAAAAGGCACTGTGGTTTAATCAATGATTGCAAAATCATTCCCAGTGAAACAGACAGCCCACAACATAAACCACTGGTTACCACAATCAGCTGCAAGAAGTGGGCAGAGAAGGCAGTAAGGTCAACAGAGACCAGACTGAAGACCTGGAAGCTGACTGGAGAGAAAATGCAACAGTTCAAGGAATTACTCAGGGCCTAGCACCCTCGGAAGAGGAAGAAATAGCTGGAGTTGAAAAATGGCAGCGCCTCAAAACAGCATGGTTGAGGACTACAAAACAGATGTGGCAGAGTCAGGTATGGAAATACGGTACATAAGGAAAGCTGGTGGTGGAATGCAGAAGTCCAGGAAGTAATCAAAAGAAAGGAGGAGTGCAGGAAAATGTGAGAGATAGAAAAGGACCAGGCTAGGAAGGAATGCTGCTTGGTTCATAGGTTAGTACTAACTGCCTTTGCGAGCCATTTTAAGCCTAGACATTTATTCCTTGTGAGACTCAAACACTGCACCTTGTGTTTTAAGGCAAACACCTTAACCATTACGCCACCCTCCCAACACCTAACAAAGAAGCTAAGAAAGGAGTTGCAATAGCAAATAATAGGGCATCAGAGGCACTCTACTAACTTCTGGAATGTGACTCATTAGGTGGCAACAAAGAAACTAAATCAGGTTGTAAGGCAAAGACAGAAAGGTAAAGAAGATAGTCAGACACCATTACAAGGGATGCCTGCAACAACCTGCTCACCAGTCCACAGTACATCAAAGGCAGATGGGAGTATTTACAGCAGCTTCTGAGTGAAGAAAACTCCACAAAAGTTGTACTACCCAGAAACAGCCTATGATGAGAGAAGACGAGGAGCCTACCCTAGAAGTAAAAACAGACAAAAAAAAAATGAAGTCAGAGAAAGCAGCAGGCTCAGATAAGGTCACAGCAGACATGACAGAGATAGGGGAGAAATGGCTCCTGATGGCACTCATAGTTGTATTGAGAAAAAGGTGTATCCCAGATGACTAGAGAGTAAGCATACTCATGCCAGTGTAAAAGAGCAAAGGGGACAGCCACAATTGTTGATCATACAGAAGCATCAAACTCCTACCATACTGCTTCAAAGTTTTGGAGAATGTGATTGATAAACGGATACAAAGAGAAGTAGAATGCAAGATGAAAGAGGAGCAGTTCGGATTCAGATCAGAAGGCAGTACAACTAACCCAATGTTTGCAGTGAGAAAGATAGTTGAGAAGAAGATAAACATGAGTAAAGAGTCCAACTGGACATTCCTAGACTTGGAGAAAGCATATGACAAAGTCCCTAGAAAGCTGATCTGGGCAGTACTGTGGTGGTTCAAAGCCCCAGAAATACTGGTAGAATTAGTGCAGGCTATGTACAAGGACCCAATGACTCAAGTATGAACAGTGTTTGGCCTCACAGACGGGTTCCCAGTGGGAGTGGGTGTACGCCAGGGTTCAGCTCTGATTCCACTGCTGTTCATACTGGTGATGCACTACATTAGCAAACAGGTTGGAAGGGACAGATCAACAAAAGTTGTTATATGCAGATGATGTGGCATTACAAGTAGACTCTGAGCAAGAACTCCAGGAAAGTATAGAGCAATGGAATGCAAAACTGAAGGTACATGGGTTGCAACTAAGCACAGATAAGACAGTGGTAACGACAGCAAACTGGGAAAATCAGAAGAAGCTGAGAATTGAGACAGAAGGGAAGACAGTGGAACAGGTAAACAGCTTCAAGTATCTGGGAGGGGTGGTTGAGGAGAAGGGAACTCTGAAGAGGTCAAAGCTAGAATCAGAGGGGCTGCAGCCAACTGGCAAAGAGTTGTCAGGTGTAGTCTCTGACAGAAGAATGCCAAAGAAACTGAAAAGTAAGGTGCACAAGACAGTGGTGCGACCAGTAATACTGTATGGTATAGAAACCTGGGCAGTAAAGGCAGAGCAGATAAAGAAGCTTGAGGTGATGAAAATGAAGTGCCTAAAAAGGGTGGTAGGATGCACTCTGGGACAGATGAAGAAATAAGATAACAGCAGAAGCCAAACTAGCTCCAATTGCAGAAAAGATTAAAGAGAATAGATTACGGTGGTTTGGGCATACATGCAGAAAAGCAGAAGACAATCTGGTGAAGAAGACTTGCAGCAGACAGGAAGAAGTTAAGAGGAAACGAGGAGGCCCAGCAAAGAGGTGGATGGATTCCGTGAAAGAAGATCTGTGACAGTCAGGCATGAGTGTCTAACAAGACAGGAGTGTGGCAATGAATCAACAGAGATGGTGACAGGACAATTTCCCGACCCATGTAGAAAATGAGAAAAAGGGAGCCGATGATGGCAAAACTAGGAACTACGACAGTGTCATAAAGGGGAAGAAAGATACTAATGATAGTATCTGACAGGTACAGAAAAATGTACTAAAGAAAGAAAAAAATATAAGAAACTAAGAAACCACAAGAAATTTATAGATGAAGGTAAGGGAAAAGATTTAAAGGTTTTTTTAAAACAAAGTTTGAAAGAAAACATGAAACTTATCTGATGTACGCTCGAGAGTGATGGAAGATCACGTCTTTTGTTTGAAGCAGCAAACAAGATCTGAGGTGTTGGTGCATTATGTGTTAAGGAAGAAGCTTGAGAGCTTTTGGTTGCCATGAGTTTAACAACGGCTAAGATGGATCTGAGGAATTGGATCCAAACCCATCAGTTGAAGAATGAAAACTGAAAACATAAGATGTTATATTTAAATGTCAAAAGAAATTGCTTATTGTATATGTCTTTTTTTTTTTAAAGACCTTTACTGAATTATCAGTTGTGACACAGGGAAATTTACAATTACATAAAAGTAAACATACCGTATTAGGTTCACGTTCACAATTACACTTCACATACATTACTATTTTATATACATATTTTACATTATACATATTTTATATACATACATGTGTGTATATATATATATATATATATATATATATATATATATATATATATATATATATATATACATACATACATATATATATATATATATATATATATATATATACATACATACATACATATATACATATATATATATATATATATATATATATACACATACATACATATATATATATATATATATATATATATATATATATATATATATATATATATACATATATACATATATATATATATATATATACATACATATATATATATATATATATATATATATATATATATATATATATATAAAATGCAACCTAAGCAACAAATTATTCAATTATTCCTGCCCTCCATTTTTTTTAAGCAAGAAACATCAAAACTATCACTTGTGACATAGGCAAACATACAGTTATATAAATGAAAACAAACCACATTAACACTATCCTAGTTGGAAGCATTTCACATCACAGACCATACTGAGACTCCCAGCTGGAAACATAACACATCACTTATAATCCATCAAATCATTTTCAATCAAACATTACATGGCTCATTCAAGTCCCCCCCTTTTTTAAATATTATTTTGTGTAAATACACACCTTTCTATATATTTTATGCATTTTTCTTATGGATATCGATATATGTTCTTATGTTATTGGAGTTATATCTCTTTAAATTGTGATGTCATACTAATTGTCCTAGTATTTAACCAAGCATCAGTTGTAGTGATGTGGTCTGTTAAAGCAACATTAAGTTGTGAAAGCGCTTACCGTTTTGTCTTCTGCAATAAAGTACAGTGACTGATTTCCAGTGTGTAACTTTGGTGCCTTAATTTACTTTTGCTCATTCAAGTCCTGCCTTCTTTTAAACCGCATTCCTCCCCTGTATATATTGCTCCCACAACTCCCATTTTTTCCTATGTAGTTCGCTCCTACCCTTTTCTAAAGATCTCAATTCCAGTTGTTTTATCTCTGTTACTATACTGACTACTTCTAGTATAGTTGTTTCAGATGCTTTCCATTTTCTAGTAACTGCTATTTTGGCAGCCACCATAAATCAGACACAAGCTAGGTCTTACTATGGGTCTAGGCAATTCTGGTTCTGTATCATAGCTCAGAAAAAACATCTCCCTCTTTACACCAATCTGCCCACCCAGTATATCCGACAGTGCATCCCGCAGGGAATCCTTAAAGTATGCCAACTCACCGCACTCCCAGAAATTTTGTTGCCAATTACCTCCCTCCTCCCAGTCATACATCCAACATTTGCTGTCTACCAAAGGAAAAAATTCTCTGGAGTCTACTTGGTGTATAAAAATATCTATGTAAACATTTCCAAAAATCTTCTAGATTTGTTGCATATTTGGGAGACATACAAATATCCTCCCATTGTTTCTTTGTGAATTGCTTATCCAATCTCTCTTCCCAATCCTTCCTAACTTCCTCTGAGTCTTATGCAATATTTTATATACTCTACTAATTATTCCTTTCTTAATGGCAGCTTCTGTTCTAGATTCTACTAAAAAACTGTACCAGTGCTGGTCTTTCATTTAAGACCCCCCTATTTCTTTCTCTTTGCCTACACTCTGACATCAGTCCTTGACAGGAAAGGCAATCTCTAGCCTGAAGTTCAAATAAATTTTGGCATTCTATCATCTTTCCCTCTCTAGTTATTTGCTCCCAATACTTTGGTTCCTTTGCCAGTTTTATCCAATAAATTCCAGCACCTCTTGCCTATTTGTCTCTATCCCTAACTGCAGGCACCCTACTGGCAGAACCTCTTTTCTCCATTCCCATGTTGGCTTAGTTCTTAGGATACAGTGTTCTGTATGATTACTGTTATTCTCTTTTAAGGCCTCATCCAAACTCCCAGTCTCTCCTGGTTTCTTGAGCTTCCCCTCTGTTTCATCATCCCTTTCCACTTTAAATTAATTTTCTGTGTCTACTATGTATAGCAGCCTTATCAGTGTAGCTCTGAAATACCCCTTCAAATCGGGTAATCCCAATCCACCCTGTTCTACTGCAGGAATCAGCTTATCCCACTTGACTCTTGCAGTCTTCCCCTCTCAGATAAAGTCCTTCAGCGCTTTATTAATTGCTATCCACAACTTCTCTTCTGATTGATAAAAATATGCCTGATTTGTGTGTAAGACCAGTGGGTCTAAAAACATTTTAACTGTGTGTATCTTAATATCCATATAACAAAGCTTCCATTTTCTCTCTCTTTTTTTTTTTTTATCTTTTGTTCAATTTCTTCCCACGTATCCTTCGCTGCCACACGGTAATCATTTTTAATCCATACTCCTAAATACTTCAATTTATCATGTCCCCAATAATATGGATAATGCTGAACCAATTCATATGTGGGTACATAATTTACCGCTATTGCCTTTGTTTTAGCTTCATTAATTTTGTATCCAGAAAATATCTGAAACTGTTTCAAGATGTTCCACAAAACTTTAATGTCTCTTTCTGATTTTGTCAGGTATAAAATAATATCATCTGCAAATACAGCCAGCTTTTCTTGACTACCATAGCAATTACATCCTTGAATTCCTGAGTCCCTTATTTTCTTTGACAATGGTTCTAAATATAATGCAAACAACAAAGGGGAAAGAGGATACTCCTGCCTGGTTCCTCTGCTCAAGCAGAAATTATCAGAAAGGACCCCGTCCACTTAAATTGTTGCCTGTGATCCTTCATACAGCCTTCTAATCAACGTTATAATTTTTTCAGGAAATGCAAATACTTCCATTGCCCTGCTCATAAAGTTCCTGCTTACTCTGTCAAATGCTTTCTCTGCATCAAGACCCACCAACAACAGCATTTTCTTATATTCTGCTTCCCTCTGGATGATCAATGTTCTGTTAACATTATTACAGATTACATTGTTAAATGTTGCCCCCCCCCTCCGCATAACCGCATTGATCCATATCTATCAATTTTGGCATTACTTTTGCCATTCTTTTAACGATTATAGAAATTAACACTTTATAATCATGATGTAGTACTGAAATGGACATGTATGAAGCTGGATCTGATGGATCTTTACCCTCTTTAGGTATTACAGCTACCACTGCTTTCTTCCAGGATGTTGGCATTTCTCCTCTTAAAATACTGTTTAACAAAACTTTCCAGACTATCAGTGTTTTTCCTTCCTAGGTTCCAAACTTCCACAGCAATACCATCTACTCCTGGGAACTTTCCTATAGAAACAAGTTTTATCTCATCTCCTCCTATCCTAACTGTTAGCAATTGAGCCTCATCACTTCTAACCTTGGCATATTTAATTCTTCCACAAACATTTCCATTTGTATCTTTTCTTGATTTCCCTATTTCTCTGCTTTATACAGACTTTCATAGATTTTCCAAATTATTTCTAATATATCTACTGGATCTCTTGTTACCTTCCTTGTTATAGGCTCCCTATGCTTGGTGACGGCCCTTTCTATTTTCCATTGCCTGAGTAGTTGAGCCAAAAGTTTTTGTGCTCTAGTGTTATCAAAAAACAGTTGCTTAACAGCAATCTTTCTAAAGTTGTGTACATTATCGAGGTAATCTCTTATTTTCTTAACATTCTGCAGTTGACCCTCTTACTTACTGTGTATGCCTTTATCTAAAGACAATGTATGTTCAGGACACAAAGCAGAAAAAAATGCCAACTAAATGGCTTCCACTTGATGGTAAATACTAGAAACCATATCCTGGTGTACTCCCTATTATAAGCTTCTGATTTTTTTTTAAGTAACAAGAGCTCTCAAATTTAGAACACATTTTGCTGGCTATTTACTTCTCCATGTAAAAATGCCAGGACCCCTGCCAAACAAAGGCGGGTTATGAAAGCTAATATTAAAACATAAACGAAAGTTATGTACTCATCATAATGAAAGATCTGTGTTGTCTTTCTGTCCTTTTCTTAATGGATGGAGCTGTGATCTGACCATGGCTACTTCCAATCTTTGAATATGGCGCTCAGGATCCATTCCCTACCCACAATCCTTGTGAACAGAATTAAACACCTCAGATACTGTTCCCTCATGCAAAAAAGCCAATGTAAATTATAAAAGACATCTGTCAGCTACCTTAAAAGGAGCAAGCAACTTAAATAGTGGCAACCTGTAAAAGGAAAAAGAGGCAGAAAAAAATAATACCTTCAGGAGCCAGAGCCAGGTCAGTTAGATCCATCTCAGAATGCAATTACGTTGTTAAACTCTACATCCACTAAGACAAAATAAGGAGAGGGAAGGTGGGAGGAAAGTTGAGGAAAGGATGGAAACAGACAACACAGATCTGTTATGGCATTAACTTTCATATGTCATGTTGTCTTTTCTGTCTGTTGCTGAACAGATGGGACAGGGTCCCCAGCTACTTTTATATTTTGGAGGCCCATGGAAGGATATTCCGGAGCACAGCTAAATCAAAAGAGGTCCTAGATCTGGAATGCATATCCAATTTGTAATGGGAAATGAGGGTATGAACCTTGGACCAGGTAGCTGGAGCAGCATAAATGTCATCAACTGGAATGCTGGAGAAAAAGGCTGTAGATGAAGCCACTGATCTGGTAGTGTATGCATTTGGAGTGGGAGAGACAGGAATTCCCTTTGTGTATTTCATTTGTTTACCAAAGAGAGTCAATTATCGAGAAAGAGTGACTTTGGACACAGCTTTTCCTAATTTAGCATTGGAGAAAGATACAAATAACTGGGCCGATTGTCTGAAGGACTTAGTGAAGTGTAGATAAAAACGTAACTATGGACATCAAGTAAATGCAGGGCATATTTGCCCTTGTATGAGAACCTTGGGAAGATAACTGGAAGATTCATGGACTGATTAATGGATGATTCTGAAGCCACTTTGAGAAGGAAAGAGGGACCGAGTTTCAGAGACACTTTGACCTTAATGAAAAATTAAGTATGCAAGCTTTGAGGATAATATCCACTTTTGCAGCAGGTTCAAAAGGAGGGCCTGTCAGGATCTGGAAACGAATGGTAAAAGCCCATGAAGGGACTGGATCTCTAAGTGAAGGTCAGAATAAAAAAGCACCTCAAAGAAAGACGTTGAAGAATCTAAGGGAAACTATGGGTGTATGATTCTGTCTTATGTGAAATGTGGAAATTGCAGTTAACTGAACCCTAACTGGGATAGCTGCCGCTATCTGGAAAAAGATGTGCGAGGACGTCCAAAATAGATAGAAGGAAAGCTGAAAAAGGATCAGTATTTTGCACTACAGTCTAAATAGCAAACATTTTCCATTTACTTCTATAAACCTTCCCAGTGAAAGGTTTATGAGAAGATAAAATTTATCCAACTGGAGATGACAACCTGGACTGTCAAACCATCACTGGAATTGGAGAGATGAGACAATTAGCTTGAGGGACCGAATGTTCAGGTGAGGCATCCCCAATAGGTGAGAGTAAATCTAGGTCCAAGCCAATAACTCAAGGTGGGTGAATTAGACGATGTCTGAAGAAGGAAAATCACACCCACTGAGGACAGTAAGGGGCTATGAGGACTATCTTGACCTTCATCATAGATGTTTTCTCTAAGAACATGGAATCAATGTTGTTAGGGGAAAAGTGTAAAGGAGACCCAGCAGCCGAGGATGCATTACAGTATCCCTAAGTGTCTCCACCCCATGGGGTATTAGAGCAGATAACTTGCTACATGTGGTTGTTAGGAGAGGCAAATAGATCACAACAAGGTGGCCAAGCAGCTGAAAATCTTCTGTGTTACCGATGAGTTGAGGGACCACTTATCAGGGAGTAGAAAGTACAGTTGTGTACACTTACCATAAATGTAGATGTTCCGAGTGTATTCACTGTTGCAGTCATTACATTTGGGTAATCTGCTGGCAGGTTGTCCTCAGTCAGCCTGATTAGCAAAGTCTTGGGTCTTGCGTCGGTTGCTGTCCCTTCTTCCATGACGTCAGGGGTATAAAACATGCAGCAGATGCCATTACATCAGTTTTTCTTGCCCCAGATGTCATGTGCCCCCCTAATGGGGAGCAAATAAACACAAAAACAAAAAGATATACCTCCAACCAAAAGCAAATACACCAAAAAGGCTTTTAAGCATAGTAAAGGAAAGGAGAGGCACAGTCAGAAAAAACTAGGGGGCTGGAAGGAGGGTAACCAGGACTGCAACAGTGAATACACTCAAACATCTACATTTATGTTAAGTGTACACAACTGTACTATGTTCTTCGTGTTTCACTGCTGAAGTCATTACATTTGGGTAGATTCCCAAAGCTATGGTTGCGAAGAGGAGTTTATACAGCATTAGAGCCAGCTATAAGGCCCTGCAAGACAGCAGTGGCAAAGCCAGCTCTGGATTTAGAGAAAAATGGTAAATGATAGTGCTTGGTGAAAGTATGTACAGGACTCCAGGTAGCAGCTTCTAGGATATCCCTGGTCGGAACACCCCTGAGAAAGGCTGCAGAAGTAGATGCAGCCCTGGTGGAGTGAGATCTGATCCCTTGGGGGGATAGGTTTTCCATGGTGCTTATAGGAGAAATGAATGCAATGGCTTATCCATTTAGAAATTGTTTGTTTTGAAATAGCCTTCCCCTCTGCCCCTGCAGCAAATGCTACCAGCAATTGCTCAGATTTTCGTCGAGACTTAGTCCAGTCCAAGTAGAATCTTAGTTGTCTGTGCACATCCAAGGAATGCAGAATCCGTTCCCCTTTGCTCTGTGGATTGGGAAAGAAGGTTGGCAAATGAATGGACTGATAAGCGCCACACTGGAAACCACCTTGGGCATGAAGGATGAATTGGTCCTGAGAGATGCACTGTCTGTACGAAAGATGATGAAAGCCTCCACTGCCATAAGGGCCTGTAATTCAGATATCCTTCTAGCTGAAGTGATTGCTAAAAGGAAATCTGTTTTCCAAGAAAGAAATGTTAAGTCTGCAGTAGCAGCTGGCTCGAAAGGAGGTAGAATGAGTTTCTCCAAAACAAAGTTAAGGTCCCAGGCAGGGGTAGGATCTCTCCTGGGTGGTCTCAAGTTTTTTGCCCCTCTGAGATACTGCTTGAGCACAGGATGAGAGAAGAGGGGTGGCTCTGTGTTATAGTGAGCTGAAATAGCTGAGGCGTGGATTTTAATGGAGAAAAAAGACAGGCCCTTGTGAAGCATCTCAGTTAAGTATTGCAAAATCTAAGGTAAATTGGGCGCTGCTGTGCTCATCCCTAAAGATTGGTTCCCGGCACAGAATCTTTTCCATTTGTCAGCATAAGATTTTCTAGTACTAGGTCTCCTCGCCTCCAAGATGACATCCATCATAGGTTTGCTGAGGGATGATAAGGGTGAATTTAAGTTATTAGCCAGGCTGCAAGGTTCAATGTTGGAAGCTGAGGGTGCAAAATTTGGTTCTCCTGCTGAGACAGCAGGGAAGCGGTCTGAGGCAGGTGCCATGGAGATATTTGCGACACACTGTGCAGGAGGGAGTACCAGTGTTGGCGCGGCCAGTCTGGAGCAATCAAAATCATCCTTGGTTTGTCCTGTTTGACTTTTAGTAGAACTTTGGAGAGCAGAGGCAAGGGGGGAAAGGCGTAGACTGATAGGTTTTTCCAGCTGAAGGACAGAGCATCCACTTTCCAGGCTAGTTTGTGGTGAGTCCTTGTGCAAAACTTGCCCAACTTGTAGTTCTGGGGGGAGGCAAACAGATCTATGTATGGACTCCCCCATTCGCTTGTCAACATGTTGAAAATCCGTGGTTCCAGTTTCCACTCGTGTGGGCACATGAGGTTTCTGCTTAGTCCGTCTGACAGTCTATTCAAATTTCCTGGCAGGAATTGAGCTTGTAGATGCACTTGGTAGCTCAAAGCCGTGTTCCACAATGCCATGGCTAGTCTGCAGAGGGGGTAGGAATGTGTATCCCCCTGTTTATGTACCACATAACCGTGGTGTTGTCCGTCTTTACCATTAGTCGTCCTGGAAGAATGTAGTCCTTGAAGGCTGTCAGAACATTCTGTACAGCTAACATTTCTTTTTATTCAAAAAGTAGTTCATTCAAGGAAGTAAACCACGGCAGCACATAAAAACGGCAGTTGATGTGAAACGAAAATAAAATATCCTAAGTTGCAGAAAGAGACACTAATTGCATATGAAAACCAATCCTTTGTTAACAAAAATCGGTAAGTGCTTTCATCCAGGGCTTCATCAGACCGTAAAACTTTATAAAAATGTAAAACCTTTATATACCTCCTCAAAACACTAATAATGACCTCATATCCTGTCATGAATTAACTAATCAAAATCTGTTTATAATCATGATTACACATAATTACACATTAAACTGTGTGATATAAAAATTGTTGACATAAAATATTAACATAAAAAATTTTTTGTTAACATAAAAACTGTAATCATGATTATAAACAGATTTTGATTAGTTAATTCATGACAGGATATGAGGTCATTATTAGTGTTTTGAGGAGGTATATAAATATTTTACATTTTTATAAAGTTTTACGGTCTGATGAAGCCCTGGAGGTGAAAGCGCTTATCGATTTTTGTTAAAGGATTGGTTTTCATATGCAACTAGTGTCTCTTTCTGCAACTTAGGATATTTTATTTTCGTTTCACATCAACTGCCGTTTTTATGTGCTGCCGTGGTTTACTTCCGTGAATGAACTACTTTTTGAATACGTTGTTTTTTACTCTTCTTTTCACGGAAGCATTTACTTTGTGGAAGTACAATTTATATTTTTTATTTTGTGTTTTGCTGCTCTTGTACTTCCTTGAGGACATGGCTGAAACTACAGCACCAGCTTACTGGGCTACCGTATACGTTACCAGGACAGATGCCTGAACCGGAAGAAGGATCGATTTCAAACATATGTTTCCGGTACGGAGAACTCGCTGATGTTGGTTGAACCATCAGAGGATCCAGAACCGAATGGTGGTATCTCTCCTAATTTAATTGGCCTGATGGAGGCATTTAGTAAGCTTGAAACTGATATAATAAAACTCAAAAGGATGCAGCTTCAACGGCAGCATTTCGAGGTATGTTTGCATAGAAAAATTATACCTCGTGGTTTACGCATCCTTAAAATGCCGACCACGGGTAATTTGTACCCAGAATTATTATACAAATGGCAGCAGCTAAAAATAGACTTAAGTTTGAACTATATGAAACTTCTTAATGAGTTTTTCCACCCTGAAGAGGACAGACTAAGAGACAGTGTCATTGAGCAGCAACTTAAGATAGCTTCTGAGTACCCTAAAGTGAATGTTAATTCGGGCATGGAGAAACTGCTGGACAATGTGGCAGTTTATGAGAAACGCTTGTTTGAGCTAAAAAGAAACAAGATTACTAGAGACACTAATGATTTTAAATTGGACCAGGTCTTCACTTGGCCCAGAGTTAATGTCAATCGTTCTACTTCTATAGGTGTAAATGAACGCGGGCAACGCGTTCATAGTATTGTTCATGAAGCACCTTCGGGTTCTGTTGAATTGTTGAGCAACAATGCTGAAGTTGTTGTGGAGAGTGATGTAGTGGTTGCTAATGAAGCTAATACTTTAATCAATGTAGGGAAAATTGTTTATAGTACGAATGTATCAGATAGTATTTTATCTAATGGGAGAGGTGCAACCTCCACTAAAGAAACATCAGTTATTGAACAGGTTTGTTAGAAGGAAGGCTATTCCACCTTTGAATGAACAGGGTCATTTTCTTCTAGTTCGTTTACCCCTTTCCCCTAGACCAGCAACATCAGGCCACAAGGCAACGGTCATACAGCAGAGGGAGGCAGAAAAGGAAGGGGTCGGGAGGGGAACACACGGGACCCATGTTAAAGAAAATGTGGGAGCGTGTGGAGAATCGTTAGTGCACAACTTATCGAGTAGGACTTTGAGTGATGATGAAATACAGGTTTTGAATAAGGGGCCTCTCATTCATTCCCTCTAGTAGGAGTGACTTAACTGATACAGTCATTGACATCAAATAGTTCACATGTAATGTACAGCTTAGGATTGATTTTGGACTTAACAATTATAGTAATTTGAATGTATTTAGTAAGCCTAGTACATATGTACCGATATTACATCCAGTTTTGGAAGTCTTCACTAAATTAGGTGAAGAAGAAGTGTATGATTTTAACATGGTCAATAGGAATAGTTTTAAGAGATGAAATAATTTATCTTTTAAATTAAGGAAGGCCCTGAGGAATTTGAGTAGTGATGACTCTCTAATCATCAGGCCAGCTGATAAGGGTGGCCCTGTGGTCGTTTTAGACCATGATAAGTATATTTCAAGCATGCAATTCATGCTGGGTGAAGGTGAATTTTATTGTCCCATCGATATGGGTGAAGTTGAGAGTAAAGTTCTTAAAATATATGATATGTTGGATGACGCCTTGGTTAGTAATTATATTGATATTAATCTTTATAAGTTCCTATGGGTCAGTAATCCTTTAATTCCAGTAGTTCAAGGATTTCCTAAGGTCCATAAAAATCAGCACAATCCTCCACTGAGACCTATTGTATCGGGACGAGGGTAGTTAACCACCTCTATCCCTATATATTGAACGTTATTTGAGACCTCTGGTCGATGAAAATCTTTATACCTTGAAGGATAGTAAGCAATTTCTCATTCATTTATATGATTATATGAAGGATGTTGAGTATGATGCACCTTTTATATTAGTTACGTTAGATGTAACAAGTCTTTACACTGTCATACCAAATGATGAAGGCATAGAGCGAGTACAACGTTACTTAACTGTGCACTCTACATTGGATGTGAATACTATTGATTTAATTCTTTTATTTTTGGAAACAGTTTTACAGAAAAACATCTTCATTTTTCAGGATTTGACACGCATTCAAAAAGATGGCGTAATGATGGGCACTAGTTGTGCCAACAGCTACGCCAACATTTTTATGGCTGGTTGGGAAGAGGACTACTTGTTTTGTTTGGACAACTTTAAGTCATATGTAGGCTTTTATAAGCGTTTTGTAGACTATTTGTTTTTAACATGGAAGGGTGATGAAACTAAGTTATTTAGTTTTCTATCACAAGTTAACAATTTGACTCCATATCTTAAGTTTACAATGAATTATTCACGTCATAGTTTATCGTATTTGGATGTGAACATAGAAAGACTTAACAATGGATTATTGAATACAGGAGTCCAAAGGAAAGCATGCTTCTGGAATACATTACTACAGAGAGGGAGCACGCATCCGCAATACGTATTCAACAATGTGATAAGAGGACAGGCTATGAGACTGTCAAGGCTCAATCCATTTTATGATTGTTACAAGCAGGAATTGATGAGTTTAAGGGCACGATTAATAGCTAGAGGATATAATCAAGGTGAAGTGGACAAGGTCCTAGAGAACTTTGATACGGTTAGAGCGAATAGAGCAAGTCCCTATTTCTCTGATATCAGTATACAGGAACGTGATGGACGGAGTGTTTCTAATGATATTTCATTGGTAAAAGTGCCGATGTTTTATACACTGGACACTCCGTTAATTAGTAGTATTGTACGTAAGCATTGGGATGTCCTGATGGTAGATGACACTATAAAGGGAATAGTAGGGAATGAACCTAAGTTTTTGTTTAGAAATAAAAAGAATCTCAAATAGTTATGTTATCCTTGTTTATCAAATAATAAGATGAGTAGTACATTTGATAAAGGGACAAAACATTGTCAGAAATGCAATCAGTGTGTTTTTATTGACACTACTGATAGCTTTATCCATCCTATTACAAATCAGGTATTTAGTCTCAATGCAGTAGCGGATTGTGAATCTACTAATGTCATTTATTTAGCTAGGTGCTTTTCCTGTGAGGTATTCTATATAGGAAAGACCAACAGAAAACTAAAGGAAAGAATTAGAGGGCACATTTACCATATACGTATAGGGACAGAACATAATGCTTTGGCCAGGCATGTGACTAATACTGATAGTACACATGAATTTGGGTTTTCTGTCCTGCAGTTAGTCACCCCGGGAATTAGAGGTGGTGACATTAGAACTTATACAGAAAATTGTGAGACGAGATGGATTATTAGATGCAGAGCTGACAAATTTCCAGGACTAAATGAGAAAATACCACTAAAACCCATCCTGAGCAACAGGAAACTGAAAGTGAATAAGTAGGTACAAATATTAGAGTATATGTTATTATTAGTGTATGGTGGGAGCAAGCAATGTTTTTAGAAGTATTTTCAAACATTTTATCACAGGGTTGTGATTTATTTAAAATTTTTTTATGTTAACAAAAATTTTTTTATGTTAATATTTTATGTCAACAATTTTTTTTTTTTTTTTCAAAACAATTTTTATATCACAGAGTTTAATGTGTAATTATTTGTAATCATGATTATAAACAGATTTTGATTAGTTAGTTCATGACAGGATATGAGGTCATTATTAGTGTTTTGAGGAGATGTATAAATGTTTTACATTTTTATAAAGTTTTACGGTCTGATGAAGCCCTGGAGCTGTAAGCGCTTACCGATTTTTGTTAATAAAGGATTGGTTTTCATATGCAACTAGTGTCTCTTTCTGCAACTTAGGATATTTTATTTTCGTTTCACATCAACTGCCGTTTTCATGTGCTGCCATGGTTTACTTCCGTGAATGAACTACTTTTTGAATACTTTGTTTTTTACTCTTCTTTTCACGGAAGCATTTACTTTGTGAAAGTACAATTTATATTTTTTATTTTGAGTTTAACATTTCTTTTTGATTGATATGTAGGTGCATTTGATTTGGGTTCCATTTGCCCTGAATGCACTTCCCTGCCAGGTGAGCCCCCCATGCATAGTCTGATAATCTGTAGTTAGGATTTGGGCGGCAGGGGGTAGTGTGAATGGTAGTCACTTGTTTTGGTGGCAGGCTTCTGCCCAACACAGGAACTCTAGGCGTAGGCACGGTATGATAGGAATCATTGTTTCCAGGCTGTGACAATGTTGACTCCATAGACGTTTTAGATACCACTGTAGTTTCCTCATATGCAGTCTTGCAAATGGAATGAAAGAATGTAGGCGGCCATGAACCCCAAGGCTTGCAGTATTTGTCTTGCAGATAGCAGGGTTTTTGTGGTCACTTGTTTGAAGTAAGTTAGCAAATGAATTTGCTTCTCTGGCGTGAGGAATGCCATCTTGGCAGTTGTATTCAAGCTTGCAACCAGGAATGTAATCTGTTGACAGGGTACCAGTTCTGATTTCTTTTCGTTTATGGTGTACCCCAGACAAGTTAGAACCCTTTTTACAAACGCCAGCCGATTTAGAAGTATGCCCTGGTTTTCTGCCTGAATTAGACAATTGTCCAGGTATGGATATATTTGAATATTTCTTTGCCTGCAAAATGCAACAACTGGAGCCAGGCACTTTGTGAATACCCTGGGCGCAGTAGACAAGCCAAAGGGTAGTGCAGAGAACTGATAATGCAAGTAGCCTGCTTTGAAGCGTAGGTATCTTCTGCAAGATTTCCTGATTGAGATGTGCAGGTATGCTTCTTTTAAATCTAGAGTTGCCAACAAGGCTTCTTTGCCTAGCATAGGAAGTAAATGGTGGAGAGTCAGCATCTTGAATTTTGGAACTTCCAGATAGGCGTTTAGAGTAGACAGGTCCAGGATTGGACGCCATGATTGGTCTTTTCTGGGTACCAGAAAAAGCCTGGAATAGAAACCTTGTCCCTTTTCCTCTTCTGTTAGCAGCTGAATAGCCCCCATGCTTAAGAGGGAAAGTACATGTTTTTGAGCCTCTGCCCACTGATTTGGGGGCAGGTCTGGCCACCCGTTTGGTGTTGGCAATGTGTGGAAATGAAGTCTATATCCCTGAGACACTATATTTAAACCCATTTGTCCTGGGTTATGAGTTCCCAGTTCTTTGCAGGAAGAGCAATCCCCCCCCCCCACCAAAGGGGCAGTTAAAAGATAAGTGCTTGCTAATTTTAAAAGTAAGTCATTGAGTCTGTTTACTATAGGGGGGTGTCTTATTTCCAGATTTGAAAGTGGAGGCCCCCCACTGCTTAGTTCTGAGAGTCCCCTGGGACTGAAACCTGGGGTTTTGGTGTGTCTGGGCTTGGCTTGAGAGGATCTGGAAGGGGCTGGAAAGGTCCAGTTCTTAGTAGGCCAGTGCCTACTAAATCCTGGAGGTTGCACTTGTAAGAACTAACAGTTTGCAAAGATTTAGCTTTATCTTCCATGTTTTTTAGAACTTCTTCAGCCTTATTGCCCAACAGGCAGTCCTGATTTAAAGGAGCATTCAACAATTTAGCTTTAACATGATCAGGCAAAGATTGCTCCTTAAGCTAAGCATGCCTTCTAAGCACAGACCCAGTAACAGCAGCCCTGCAGGAGGCCTCTAAAGAATCAAAACCACATTGCTAAGTATGTTTTCCAACTTGTTCAGCAGAATGCATTAAATTATGTTTATTTTCCACACAGTCAGGAATCATCATCATTTTCTGTTTAAGCAGTCCAATAATATGCTGTTATTTTAACATATGAAATTGCCAAGGTGGCAGAAGTATAAACCTTTCTACCCCATCTATCCAGCGCCCTGGAGTCTCTATAAGAAGGGGTCGGATTTTTAGCAGTAGAAGCCTTAATGCCCTTGGGTACCTGAGAAATGGTTTCTGGATCTGCAACAGGATTTTTGAAAAGGAACTTCTGGGACTCAAGAACCCTGTGGTATCTGTCAGGTTTACTAGGAGCCGGAGGCAGGGAATCAGGGGCCAAACTGGATTCCGAGAACACATCATCAACAATGTCTAGTACAGGAGGTATAGCCAAAGGCCTATGCTGAGGTAGAAGAAGGAAATCCCTAAGCCTCTTTTTTGAATCAGAAAATTCCTGGCTTTCCCAGTGAAAATGGTCCCTTAAAGTATGTACTGCTTCCCCAAAAGAAAAATCCTCAGGATGGGAAGCAGAGGGAATAGAATCCTCTGCATCAAAATCCTCATAAGTAGGTATGGACAAATCCAGGTAATTAGAAGAGTCAGAAGAAACTGAATCCTGATCAGATGTTTACTATCCTCTGCACCCATTTGTCTCGAGTGATGAGGGCCCAGATTGCCCGCCACCCCGTAGCTCCAAGCATGCCAAAGCCTTGTTGTCTACCAACCGTGTCAAGCAGAAATGTAACTTCAGCTCTGATGAAGACCCATAATGAAATAAATGTGAGGATCCAAGTCCAGAGATCACAGGAGAGAGATCGGAGAATGAGTCTAGAAGGAGGAGGAGAGTCTCAGATCTCAGATCCAAAAGGGTTTGGTGCAAGGAGAACCTCACGTGGATCTGGAGGAAGGCATCAATGTGATTGTCATCTGTGAGGGCTGGCTTTGGACCTAGGACCTGTTGCTTGAAGGAAGAAGTGGGGGAAGGACACCTTGATAGATATCTTGATTTATCCTGGTTTATTGGAGACAGGGTAGTGTCTTCACTGCTGCAGTCATTACACTTGGGTTATCCTGCCGTCAGGCGGGCCCGCAGTCGGCCTGAGTTCCAAAGTCTTGGTCCGGCGTCGGTTGCTGTCGCCTCTTCCCTGACGTCAGTGCACCAGGGGTATATAAGCAGCAGCTGGCGCCATTTTCTTCAGTTTTTCTTGCCCCAGATGTCAGGTGCCCCCAAAAATGGTAGGCAATACATACTGCTAATAAAACGTACAAAAAAGGTAAAAATAAAACCTTCATTAACCAGCAAATACACCACAAAGGTAGTATAGGTTAGTCCCAGATAAGAAAGAGGGGCTGGCGGGTGGGTAACCTGGACTGCAGCAGTGAAGACACTTTAACATCTACATTTATGGTAGGTACAAAACTGTACTATGTTCATCGTGTTTCACTGCTGCAGTCATTACACTTGGGTAGAATCCCAAAGCTGAGTTTGGGTGGCTGGCTCTATAGAGGATTTGGTGTGGCTATGGGGCCCTGCAGCACTGCAGTGGCAAAGCCAGCTCTGGATCTAGAATAAAGAGGCAAATGGTAATGCTTGGTAAACGTGTGCATTGAACTCCAAGTTGCAGCTTCCAAGATATCTTTGGTAGGTACTCCTCTAAGGTAAGCAGTAGAAGTAGCAGTTGCCCTGGTGGAATGTGGCCTAATGTTAGATGGTACAGGTTTCCCATGCTGTGTGTAGCAGAACTGGATATAGTGTCCTATCCACTTTGAAATGGTCTGCTTTGAAATAGCCTTTCCCTGTGATCCTGCAGCATATTATACAAACAATTGTTCAGTTTTTCTGAAAGCTTTTGTTTTGTCCAAGTAGAAGCGTAATTGCCTGTGTATGTCCAAGGAATGTAGAAGTCTCTCCCCTTTATTCTGGGGATTTGGGTAAAAGGTTGGCAAGTGAATTGTTTGGTTAAGAGCCACACTGGATACCACCTTAGGCATAAAGGAAGGGTTTGTCCTTAAAGAAATCCTGTCTTGGTGGAAAATGATAAAAGGCTCCACTGCCATTAGTGCCTGTAGTTCTGAGACTCTTCGTGCTGAGGTTATTGCCAGAAGCAGAGCAGTTTTCCATGATATATATATATTAACTCTGCTGAATTGGCTGATTCAAAAGGAGGCAAAGTGAGCTTTTCCAAAACGAAATTGAGGTCCCAAGTTGGTGTTGGTGCTCTCCGGGGCGGTCTCATGTTTTTAGCACCTCTGAGGTACTGCTTTAGCAAAGGGCGAGAAAAAACAGGAGGATCTGTGTTGTAATGAGCCGAGATAGCAGAAGTGTGAATCTTAATGGATGAGAGGGATAGTCCTTTGTCCAGCATCTCAGACAAGTATTGTATCTGAGGAATGTTAGGGACCAGAGGATCAAGGTTTTGAGACTGGTTCCAGGCACAGAATCTCTTCCACTTTTCTGAATAAGATTTCCTGGTGCTAAGCCTCCTGGCCTCCAAAATGACATCCATAACAGCTTTAGAGAAAGAAGTTGTCTGTTTGGCTATTGAATCTACCATGCAGCCAGGTTTAAAGTTTTGAGTTGACTGTGCAGTATCTGATTGTTTTGCTGAGTCAGAAGGTGTGGAATTTGAGGCAAAATCCAAGGTGGACCTTGAGCTAAGTTCTTTAAGATTGGGTACCAGTGCTGGCGTGGCCAGTCTGGAACAATCAGAATCATCTGTGGTTTGTCTTGTCTGGCTTTTAGGAGTACCTTTGAAAGGAGAGGCAGTGGTGGGAAGGCACAAACACTTACTTTTTTCCAGCTGAACGAAAGAGCATCCACTTTCCATGCTTGTGTGTGATAAGTCCTTGTGCAGAATTTTTGTAGGTGGCAATTCAGTGGGGAGAGGCAAAGAGATCTATGTCCGGGCACCCCCATTTTTGCATCATCATGCTGAAAACTTGTGGATTTAATTTCCACTCGTGAGGATCCATGATGTTTCTGCTTAGGTCGTCTGCCAGAGTATTTACCTTTCCTGGCAGGAATTGTGCTTGCAGATGAACTTGATAAGTTATAGCCGTGTTCCACAAGGTCATGGCTTGCCTGCATAAGGGGTAAGAATGAGTGCCCCCTTGCTTGTTTATGTACCAAATCACTGTGGTGTTGTCCATCCTTATTAATAATTGTCCTGGATGCAGAAGGTCCTTGAAAGCTGTTAGGGCATTTTGTTCAGCTAACAACTCTTTTTGATTGATGTGAAGAGGCATTTGTTCTGTGGTCCATTTGCCCTGAATACATTTTCCTGCCATGTGTGCTCCCCAGGTGTAATCAGAGGTGTCTGTTGTTATAGTCTGCCTGGCTGTGGGGAGAGTGAAAGGCTGACCCTTGTTGAGGTGACATGCCTGTGCCCACCATCGAAACTCCTGTTGTAGGCAGGGAATTAGAGGTATTACTGTCTCCAAGCTGTGTGAATGTTGAGACCAAACACTTTTAGGTACCATTGTAATTTCCTCATATGCAGTCTTGCATATGGAATTAGTGGAATGCAGGATGCCATGAATCAGTTGGGACTCTGTTGCCATCAATTGAAAATAGTTGAGTCAGTTGTCCTTGTTTGTATGGAGTGAGATAAGCCATCTGGGCCATTGTATTTAAGCTGGCACCCAGGAATATTATCTCTTGTGAGGGCACTAGTTTTGATTTCTTTTCATTTACTGTGTACCCAAGGCAACTTAACAATATTTTTACGAACGCCAGATGCTGTAGAAGAATGTCCTTGCTCTCTGCTCGAATCAGGCAGTCGTCCAGATATGGATATATCTGAATTCCTTTTTGTCTGCAAAATGCAATTACTGGTGCCAGGCACTTGGTAAAGACCCTGGGTGCAGTAGATAAGCCAAAGGGCAGTGCAGAGAATTGGTAGTGTATTGAACCAGCTGTGAATCTGAGGTACCTTCTGCAATTTTGTCCGATAGGGACATGCAGGTATGCCTCTTTGAGGTCCAAAGTAACAAGCCAAGCTTTCTTGCCCAACATGGGAAGGAGCTGTTGTAGTGTCAGCATTTTGAATTTCGGAACATCCAGGTAAGTATTTAGAGTGGAAAGGTCCAGAATGGGTCTCCAGGCTTTGTCCTTTCTGGGTACCAGGAAGAGTCTTGAGTAAAATCCTTGTCCTTTTTCCTGCTGTGGTACTTTCTGAATAGCTCTCATGTCCATGAGAGCTGTAATTTGTTTTTGTGCCTCTGCCCATTGATTTTGTGGCAGGTCTGGCATTCCTTTTAGCCTTGGAAAAGTGTGAAAGTGGAACCTGTAACCTTGAGACACAATATTCAGCACCCATTTGTCTTGGTGACTGCTTGCCAGTTTTGAGAAAAAAGTGCTAGTTTCCCCCCTAAGGGAGCTGCCAAAAGGTAAGAGTTTGTCATTGGAAGGGGGAAGTCACTGGGACTGTTTCCTGTAAGGTTGTGACTTATCCTCATCTTGTTTTGGGTTTGAAGCACCCCACTGTCATGGTCTGTAAGAACCTTGTGGCTGAGATCTGCCTCTTGGGCGTCTGTATCTGCCTCTTTGTGGCCTGTCTGACACTGGAAAGGACCAATTCTTAGTAGGCCAATTTCTGCTAAATCGTGGTGGCTGTACCTGTAAGAAATCCTTTACTGTTTGCATAGATTTTGCCTTATCCTCCATTTTCTTTAATACCTCTTCTGCCTTAATACCAAATAAATTATCTTGCTGCAAAGGGGCATCCAGTAATTTTGCCTTAACATGGTCTGGTAAACTTTGTTCTTTTAACCAAGCATGCCTTCGAATCGCAGATCCTGTAACTGCTGCTCTACAAGAAGCTTCTAATGAATCAAAACCACATTGCAAAGTATGCTTTCCCACTTGTTCAGCTGCATGCAATAAATCCTGTATTTCCTTATAGTCAGGTTGTTCTGCATTTATACTCATTTGCTGTTTTAATTGAGACAGTAAATATTGTTGATACTTAAGCATGTGAAACTGGCAATTCAGAGCTCTCACTGCTAAAGTTGCAGAGGTGTAAACTTTCTTTCCCCATCTGTCTAATGCTCTAGAGTCCCTATCCGAGGGAACTGGATTCTTAGCTGTGGATGCCTTAACCCCTTTGGGACCCTGGGAAATCGTTTCTGGGTCTGCAACAGGGTTTTTATAAAGGAATTTGTGAGAGTCAGGGACTCTGTAGTATCTGTCTGGCTTGACTGGAGCTGGGGGTAAAGAATCAGGGTTTAAACTAGATTCAGAGAACACATCATCCACAATGTCCAACACTGGCAGAACAGCAAGGGGCCTGTGCTGAGGCAGCAAAAGAAAGTCTCTGAGCCTTTTCTTGGATTCTGAGTAATCCTGGCCCCTCCCAATGGAAATGCTCCCTCATGGTATGTAAATTTTCCCCAAAAGAGTAATCCTCACGAGGAGAGGCTGAAGGAATGGATTCTTCAGCATCAGAATCCTCATAGGGGTGTAAAGAATATTCCTGGTCTGAAGAGGAATCAGAATATATATAAACCTGGTCAGAGGAATCATAGTCTGTATCCTGCCTAGACCTTTTATCAGGAGGGGGATGGGAACCCCTGATCAAAGTTGTCAAGTCTTCGGCCATCTTGAGCATCTGTTTTTTTAGGCATGGAGGCCTGTCCAGGTGAATGCTACACTTGCTTCTTTGTCTTTAGTGTAGGCTTAGTCTTGGCTGTAGTTGTAATGGTAAGTTGAGTAGGCCTGAAAACACCCTCAGAAGCCGATGCCTGCTGAGTGGCTCCGGACCCATCTGAAGGGTTAATCTCTGTTGGCCCAACACCTTGAGGCTCCAGAGGCCTAGGCACCTCCACGTGGGAGTTGGACGCGGCCTGTGGTTCTGAGGTAGCGGGTGTCAGGGGCTGCGAAAGCACCTCACTGATAACCGGCAAACCGGCGACTGGCCTAGAAGAGGCTTTGTCAGTTTTGGACCTTGGTAGCCTTTTCCTATCTTTATCTTTGCGCTTTTTATGCATTCCGGTCATCGGCTGTTCCGACGGCATTATATAATTAAACATTTGCCCAAAATAATGGCGAGCAAAATCAAACCGATGTTTAATAGTGCGTTTGTTAAATCTAGCACAAAACCGACAACTAGTGACGTCGTGATCTGGGCCTAGGCATGGAATACAGTAAGAATGAAAATCCTTATGAGGTATTTGCTTCCCACAAGAAATACAATTATTAACTTTTTCTGACATCAGACTGAGGCAAGAAAAAAATTTCCCCAACGGGGTACTCTGCTTTATTGAAGACGTCGGTTCTGAAATCGAATTTGAAATCTCAGGAGTCTGCCGACCGGCACTTGCGAACTGCTTTTGCTTCGGGCACCGTGCGGCAAGAAAGACTGAAGAAAATGGCATCGGCTGCTTCTTATATACCCCTGGCGCACTGACGTCAGGGAAGAGGCGACAGCAACCGACGCCGGACCAAGACCTTGGAACTCAGGCCGACTGCGGGCCCGCCTGACGGCAGGATAACCCAGTGTAATGACTGCAGCAGTGAAACACGAACATCCAAGACTGCATCAGTGAATACACTCTAACATCTACATTTATGGTAAGTACACACCTGTAGTATGTTCTTCGTGTTTCACTGTTGCAGTCATCACATTTGGGTAGATTCCCAAAGCTAAGGATGGGAGGAAGCATTCAAATAGCATTAGGACCAGCTATAAGGCCCTGCAAAACTACAGTGGCAAAGCCAGCTCTGGATTTAGAGAAAATTGGTAAATGGTAATGCTTGGTGGATTTAGAGAAAATTGGTAAATGATAATGACTGGTGAATCTACAGAACTCTGGGTAGCAGCTTCTAGGATGTCCCTGGTAGGTACGTCTCTGAGAAAAGCTGTAGAGGTAGATGCAGCCCTGGTTGAATGGGGTCAAATCCCCTGTGGGATAGGTTTTCCATGGTGCTTATAGCAGAAATGAATGCAATAGCCTATCCATTTAGAAATGGTTTGCTTTGAAATAGCCTTCCCCTTTACCCCTGCAGCAAATGCCACCAGCAGTTGTTCAGATTTCCTCTGAGGTTTAGTCCTGTCCAAGTAAAATTTAAGTTGTCTGTGCACATCTAAGGAGTGCAGTATCCATTCCCCTTTTTTCTGTGGATTAGAAAAGAAGGTAGGCAAATGAATGGATTGATTAAGAGCCACACTGGATACCACCTTGGGCATGAAAGAGGAACTGGTCCTGAGAGAAACCCTGTCCGCAAGAAAGATGATGAAAAGCTCCACTGCCATAAGGGCCTGTAATTCAGATACCTTTCTTGCTGAAGTGATTGCTAAAAGGAAGGCTGTTTTCCAAGAAAGGAATTTTAAATCTACACTTGCAGCTGGCTCAAAAGGAGGAAGAGGGAGTTTTTCCAATACAAAGTTGAGGTCACAGGCTGGAGTTGGGGCTCTCCTGGATGGTCTTAAGTTTTTGGTCCCTCTGAGGAACTGCTTGAGCAGTGGGTGAGAGAAGAGGGGTGGTTCTGTGTTATAATGAGCTGAAATGGCTGAGGTGTGAATTTTAATGGAGGAAAAAAAAAGGCCCTTGTGAAGCATCTCAGTTATGTATTGAAGAATCTGAGGTAAATTGGGCGCAGCTGTGCCCATCCCTTTAATTTGGTTCCAGGCACAGAATCGTTTCCATTTTTCAGTATAAGATTTTCTAGTACTAGGCCTCCTTGCCTCCAAAATGACATCCAACACTTGTTTACTGAGGGATGGTAGCGGAGAGATTAGGTAATTAGCCAAGCTGCCAGGTTCAGGGTTTGAAGCTGAGGGTGCAGAATCCGGTTCTCCTGTGACAACAGGGTAGGGGTCTGAGGCAGGTGCCATGGAGCCAGCAGTGACACACTGCGCAACAGGGGGTACCCAGTGTTGGGTGTGGCCAGTCTGGTGCAATCAGTATCGCCCTTGGTTTGTCCGGTTTGATCTTTAGTAGTACCTTGGATAGGAGAGGCAGAGGAGGAAAAGCATAAACTGATTTTCCAGATGAAGGACAGAGCATCCACTTTCCAAGCTTGTTTGTGGGGAGTCCTTGTGCAGAATCTGTCCAATTGGTAGTTCTGGAGGAAGGCAAATAGGTCTATTATCTGGGCTCCCCATTTGTTTGTCAACATGTTGAAAGTCTTTGGTTCCAGTTTCCACTCGTGTGGGTCCATAAGATGACTGCTTAGTTTATCTGCCAGTGTATTTAGTTTCTCTGGCAGGAAATGAGCCTGTAGATGCACTTGGTAGCTCAAGGCTGTGTTCTACAGAGCCATGGCTAGTCTGCAGAGGGGGTAAGAATGGGTGTCACCCTGCTTGTTTATGTACCACATAACAGTGGTGTTTGTCCGTCTTCACCACTAATTGTCCTGGAAGAATGTGGTCCTTGAAGACTGTCAGAGCATTCTGTACAGCTAACATTTCTTTTTGATTGATATGCAGGTGCATTTAACTTGGATCCCATTTGCCCTGAATGCATTTAACTGCCAGGTGAGCCCCCCATGCATAGTCTGATGCGTCTGTTGTTAGGGTTTGGACGGCAGGGGGTTAAGTGAATGGCAGTCCCTTGTTTTGATGGCAGGCCTCTGCCCACCAAAGGAACTCTAGCCGCAAGCAAGGTATGATAGGAATCATTGCTTCTAGGTCCTGAGAATGTTGACACCATAGGCTTTTTAGATACCATTGTAGTTTCTTCATATGCAGTCTTGCATATGGAATTAATAGAATGTAGGAGGCCATGAACCCCAAGGCTTGCAGTATTTGCCTTGAAGATAGCAGGGTTTTTGTGACCATTTTTTTGAAGTAAGTTGTCAAATGAGTTTGTTTCTCTGGCATGAGGAAAGCCATCTGGGAAGTTGTATTCAAGCTTGCTTCCAGGAATAGTATTTGTTGACAGGGTACTAGATGTGATTTATTTTCATTTATGGTGTACTCCAGACAAGTTAGCACCTTTTGTAGAAATGCCAGATGATTCAAAAGTATGTCCTGGCTTTCTGCCTGAATTAGACAATCGTCCAGGTACGGATATATTTGAATATTTTTTTTGCCTGCAAAATGCAATGACTGGAGCTAGGCACTGTGAATATCCTGGCATGGCCAGCCTTAGGCATAGGCGAACTAGGCGACCACCTAGGGCGCCGTACAGGCCAGCCTTGTAAAGGGCACGTTATGCATTTATTTACTTTTTTTTTCAAGTTTGCGTTCTTCTTGGTGCTGAAACTAGAGAGCGGAGGGTGGGGGAGGCGAGGCTAGCACCCTCCCACTTACAGCTGTAGGTTAGCCAGGAGGCTAAAAAAAAAAAATGTTTAGTCTGCAGTGCAAGAATAGTCTCCTTTAAAGCGAAGCTTGCGTGCGTCACGACGCAAATGTCATACAAATGCATTCTGCAGTTCCGAGTGGAATTTAAGCCAACAGTTCAAAAGAAGAGTTGTCTGTGTCTCGAGTCCGCGTGTGACCGTTTGGGTTATAAAGAAGGTAAGTGTATGTGTGTGTGCGTTTCTGTGCAATTTAAACTGTTTATTTCTGTATGAGAAAGAATATGTGTGGGTATGTACGTATGTGTATGGAATTTAAATTTGGTGTTCTGTTTGTATGAGATATAAAGTGTTTGTATGTTACTGTGTGAGAGTAGGTGTGTGTGTATGGAATTTAAACTAGCCGTTCGGAGTCTTTGTTGCTGTGCAAGAGAGTAGGTGTGTGTGTGTTGCTTTGTGAGAGAGTCGCTGTAAGTGTGTGCTGCTGTGGCAGAACAGAGAAGGTAGGTGTGTGCATAATTTAAACTAGTAGTTTCTCTCATTGCAGACATTGGACCCGACCCAGTTTGGCTTTGTCAAGGGCAGATCATGCCTTTTGAACTTGGTCGACTTCTTCGAAACAGTCACCAAGGCCATTGATGAGGGAAAGGCAGTCCATACAGCCTACCTTGACCTTGCAAAAGCTTTTGACACAATACCCCACTCGGGTATTATAGAGAAACTTACCAGCTTAAATGTAAACCCATATGTCACAAGATGGGTTGCAAACTGGCTAAAGGACAGAACCCACAGGGTTAGAGTTGCTGGCGCCATGTCAGACTCCAAGCCGGTCACAAGTGGTGTCCCACAGGGCTCAGTCCTTGGGCCCCTGTTGTTCGGCATCTACTTCTCAGAAGTACAGGCAAACATAGGAGGGCTATGGCTGACAAAGTTTGCAGATGACTGCAAACTGGGCGCCATAGTGGAAAGTACATCGGACACAGATATCCTTCAGAGGGGTCTCACGGAAACTGATAACTGGTGCCAGAGCCATGGCCTGAAGTTAAATGCCAAAAATGTATAGTCATACCCTTCGGGAAAAACAAGGTAACCCCAAGCTACCATATAGGTGGCAATCCATTAAGCACAGAAGAGGTTATCAGGGACCTGGGGACCCAGGTTGACAGTGGCCTTTCTTTTGACACTCACATTGCTAAAGTGGTTAGAAAGACCTTCTACATTGCCCACCTGATCATGAAAGGATTCACATCCAGATCAAGTGAGGTCATTGTTCCCCTGTACTCTTCACTTATCAGACCAATGATCAAGTACAATGCCCCATTCGGGATGTATCTCACCCGACACCTGCAGCAATTGGACAGACCCCAAAAGTTCCTCACCAAAAGGATAAAGGGACTCCAAAATCTGTCATATGCTGCCAGACTGAAGAAACTCCAGCTCTATTCAGTCGCATACCGCCTGCTCAGAGGTGACCTGTGCCTGACATACAAGGCCATGTCCAACTCCCAATTAATGGACATGCTCCACCTCAAAAAATCCAAATCTACCAGATCCACTAGAGCAAGCGACTTAAACCTTAGCACGGATATAAATAGGACATGCTGGAGGTATAGATTTGTCACCCAGAGACTCCCTATGCTGTGGAATAAAATCCCGGTCCATGTGAGGCAGAGCACCTCGCTGGCTCTGTTCAAGAGAAATCTTGACCGGTGGATGGGAGATCGTAGATTTACCCCGGGAATCATCTCTGTGTCACTGCTGGACAGAGGCACAACAAACTAATGGACACGGTATTTTTTAACATAAGGGGTGGCGTCAGCCACAAAACTTTGGGCTAGGCTTATAAATGCCTTAGGGCAGATAGCCTAGTATAAACCTATGAACCTAAGTCCTTGTGCAGAATTTTTGTAGTTGGCAATTCAGTGGGGAGGCAAAAAGATCTATGTCTGGGCACCCCCATTTTTGCGTTACCATGCTGAAGATTTGTGGATTCAATTTCCATTCGTGAGGGTCCATGATATTTCTGCCGAGATCTTCTGCCAGAGAATTTTTCTTTCCTGGCAGGAATTGTGCTTGCAGATGAACTTGATAAGTTAGAGCTGTGTTCCACAAGGTCATGGCTTGCCTGCAGAGGGGATAAGAATGAGTGCCCCCTTGCTTGTTTATGTACCACATTACTGTGGTGTTCTGTCTTTAATAATAATTGTCCTGGATGCAGAAGGTCCTTGAAAGCTGTTAGGGCATTCTGAACAGCCAAAATCTCTTTTTGATTGATGTGAAGATGCATTTGGTCTGTGGTCCACTTGCTCTGAATACATGTTTCTGCCATGTGTGCTTCCCAGGCGTAATCCGAAACATCTGTTGTTAGAGTCTGCCTGGCTGTAGGTAGAGTGAAAGGCTGACCCTTGTTGAGGTGACATGCCTGTGCCCACCATCGAAACTCCTGTTGTAGGCAGGGAATTATTGGTATTACTGTTTCTAAACTGTGAAAATGTTGAGTCCAAACCCTTTTTAGGTACCACTGTAATTTCCTCATATGCAGTCTGGCATATGGAATTAGTAGTATGCATGATGCCATGAATCCCACAGCCTGCAGAATTTTCTTGCAGGGAGATGGGACTTTTTTGCCAGCAATTAAAAATATTGAGTCAGTTGTCCTTGTTTGTCTGGCGTGAGATAAGTCATCTGGACCATTGTATTCAAGCTGGCACCCAGGAATATTATCTGTTGTGAGGGCACTAGTTTTGATTTCTTTTTGCTTACTGTGTACCCTAGAGAAATTCGCAACCTTTTTACAAACGCCAGATGCTTTAGAAGAATGTCCTTTTTCTCTGCTTGAATGAGGCAGTCATACAGGTATGGATATATTTGAATTCCTTTTTGTCTGCAAAATGCAATTACTGGTGCCAGGCACTTTGTAAAGACCCTGGGCGCAGTAGATAAGCCAAAGGGCAGTGCAGAGAATTGTTAGTGCATTGTACCAGCTTTGAATCTGAGGTATCTTCTGCAATCTTGTCTTTTAGGGACATGCAGGTATGCCTCTGAGGTCCAGAGTAACAAGCCAAGCCTTCTTGCCCAGCATGGGAAGAAGCTGCTGTAGTGTCAACATTTTGAATTTCGGAACATCCAGGTAAGTATTTAGAGTTGAAAGGTCTAGTATGGGTCTGCAGGCTTTGTCCTTTCTGGGGACCAGGAAGAGTCATGAGTAAAATCCTTGTCCTTGTTCCTGCTGTGGTACTTTTTGAATAGCTCTCATGTCCATGAGGGCTGAAATTTGTTTTTGAGCCTCTGCCCATTGATTTTGTGGCAGGTTTGGCATTCCCTTTAGCCTTGGTAAAGTGTGAAAGAGGAACCTGTAACCTTGAGACACAATATTCAGAACCCATTTGTCTTGGGTGATTGTTTGCCAATTTTGAGAAAAAAGTGCTAGTTTCCCCCCTAAGGGGGCTGCCAAAAGGGAAGTGCTTGGCATACGAAGGGGGAAGTCATTGGGACTGTTTCCTGTAAGGTTGAGACTTGTCCTCACCTCCTTTTGGGGTTGCGGTACCCCACTGTCATTGTCTGTAAGAGCCTTGGAGTTGAGATCTGCCTCTTGGGCGTCTGTATCTGCCTCTCTGTGGCCTGTCTGACACTGGAAAGGACCAATTCTTTGTAGGCCAATTTCTGCTAAATCGAGGTGGCTGTACCTGTAAGAAATCTTTGACTGTTTGTATAGATTTAGCTTTATCCTTCATTTTCTTTAACACCTCTTCTGCTTTAAGACCAAACAAGGTATCATGCTGTAAAGGAGCATCCAATAATTTTGCCTTAACATGGTCAGGTAAACTCTGTTCTTTTAACCAAGCATGTCTTCGAATCACAGAACCTGTAACTGCGGCTCTACAAGAGGCCTCTAAAGAATCAAAACCACATTGCAGAGTATGTTTTCCCACCTGTTCAACTGCATGCAATAAATCCTGCATTTCTTTATAGTTAAGAGCTTCTGAGCTTGTAAGCATTTTCTGTTTTAACTGAGCCTTTATGAATTGTTGGTACTTAAGCATGTGAAACTGGCAATTTAAGGCCCTTACTGCTAAAGTTGCAGAAGTGTAAACTTTCTTCCCCCATCTAGCTAATGCTCTAGAATCTCTGTCAGAGGGGACTGGATTTTTTGTAATGGAAGCCTTAACCCCTTTGGGACCCTGGGAAATGGTTTCTCGGTCAGCAGAAGGGTTTTTATAAAGAAACTTGTGAGAGTCAGGGACTCTATAATACCTATCTGGCTTTGCTGGAGCAGGGGGCAAAGTATCAGGAGATAAGCTGGATTCAGAGAACACATCATCCACAATATCTAACACAGGCGGAATAGCAAGGGGCCTGTGCTGAGGCAATAAAAGGAAGTCCCTGAGCCTTTTCTTGGATTCTGAATAATCCTGACTTTCCCAAAGGAAATGCTCCCTCATGGTATGTAAAGTTTCTCCAAAAGAGTAATCCTCAGGAGGAGAGGCTGAAGGGATAGATTCTTCAGCATCAGAGTCCTCATAGGGGGGTAGAGAGTATCCCTGGTCTGAAGACGAATCACAGGAATTGGAAACCTGATCAGAGGAATCATAGTCTGTATCCTGTCTAAGCCTTTTCTCAGGAGGGGGATGGGAACCCCTGATTAGAGTAATGAGGTCTTCGGCCATTTTTAGCATCTGTTTCTTAGGCATGGAGGACTGTCCTGGAGAATGCTGTACTTGCTTCTTTGTCTTTAATGGTGTTTTTGTCTTGGCTGTTGCTTTAATGATAAATTGTGAAGGTCTGAAAACACCCTCAGAAGCCAATGCCTGCTCAGCGGCACCGGATCCATCTGAGGGATTAGTTTCCGTAGGTGGGTGTCAGGGGCTGCGAAAGCGCCTCACTGAGAACCGGTGACTGGCCTAGAAGAGGCTTCGTCTGTTTTGGACCTCGGATGCTTGTCTTTATCCTTGTCTTTGTGTTTTTTTATGAATTGCGGTCGTCGGTTGTTCTGACGGCATTATATAATTGAACCTTCGGCCATAGTAGTGCAAAGCAAAATCAAAACGTCGTTTTATAGTGCGTTTGTTAAATCTAGCACAAAACCGACAACTAGTGATGTCGTGATCAGGGCCTAGGCATGGAATACAGTAAGAGTGGAAGTCCTTATGAGGTATTTGCTTCCCACAAGAAATACAATTATTAACTTTTTCTGACATCAGTCTGAGGCAAGAAAAAAGTTTCCCCAACGGGGTACTTAGCTTTACTGAAGACTTTGGATCTGAAATTCGACTTCGAAAATCTCAGGAGTCGGCCGACCGGCACTTGTGAACTGCTTTTGCTTTGGGCACTGTGCGGCAAGAAAGACTGAAGAAAATGGCGTTGGATGCATCTTATATACCCCTGGCGCACTGACGTCAGGGAAGAAGTGACAGCAACAAATGCCGGACCAAGACTTTGGAACTCTGGCTGACTGCGGGACCACCTGACGGCAGGATAACCCAAGTGTAATGACTGCAGCAGTGTAACACGGTGAACATCTACTTGCTCTCCAAATATTTTCCATACTTCCACCACAATTCTGTCAGAAACTGGTGATTTTGCTACTACTAATTTACTTAATGACAATGTTATTCCTGGCTTTGAAATTTTCTTTAGTGATTCTTGTGATATACCCCCTGCACTGGCCCAGTAATCAAGGAGCTTCAATCCTCACTACTAACACCAGTGAGGGACATGCATATTGGGAGGATGACAAGTACATACACAGAAAAGCACAATTTCCCTTAAGAGCACATAGAGATCACAGACAGTCTGGGGCTGGTTTCTCCCACACTCTCCAAATCCCCAATAAGACTTCCCACTGGCACAGCTATACGGTTAAGATCTCTGCCGAGGGGTCAAGCCAAAACCTGCAGCACCCTCTGTCCAACCAGCGCTCCGTGTCCCTGCCCAAGTAGCTGACACACACACACTGAGATTTGATTTATATACAAACGCACAGACACTCCTGGGGAAGGCTGGCACAGATTCACTAGCTATGTGCCCTTCTGCCCAGACTATAAGGTAGTAATCACTGCCACCAACCACCCTTACTTAGCTACTTTAAGGCCCTTCCCAAAGGGTGACCAATTCTACTGTGTAATATTACTGTTAACCAAATGGTAAGTGTGACCATACCTTTAAGGCTATTCAAGAGTGGCCTGTACTGTGTCACCAAATACATATGCAAGTACTCCAAGAGCTTAAGTATCTCTAGACAAACCAGACAATTTAAAAGGTTTAAATATATTTAATAACAAATAATAAAAGTACAAGACAATACTCTAACTCAAGACACAGACAACAGAGTTCAGAATCACAGGAAAATTTTTTAAAACACTGCAGGAAAATTTTTTAAAACATTGCAGGACAGTCTCACATAAAAACAGAAAACATCTAGACTGATTATACTATAATTCATATCTCTAAGACAAATCACTGTAATCTAGGTCTTGCTTACACAGCAAAGCAAATGTAGATGAGACGTGCTGGTGAGATGGATGTGTTCAGATCCAAAACAAGATAAAAAATGCCCAAACTCACTCTCTCATATAGTTCTTAAGTTACTATAAAACATTTCTGCTAGGTTGTGTCAGATTACATCATTCTTGTCACCTCTGCCTTTAGTTCCCAAGCTAACAGGAACTTAGAATTTAACATCTCTGTTTTAAAAATACTCATCTCTCAGAAGTTGACACTTACTGCTTAGAAGCTTGCCTGGAACTAGAAGTCGTAAAACAGTTACACACTTTTACCTTTGAAACCTGTAATTACTTCTGTTTCCAGACAATAGAAAGAATTTCTAGGTGAAGACATTCTAACTTCCAGCTGTGGTAAACAATTGTAAAACTCTCTACTTGTCAACTTACTTTCTTAGAGTCTTGCAAGTTAACTCTGTTCTTTTCCAGTAAGTTACGCTGTAGTTACATTCTTGAAGCTCAGCACATAACACACAGTTTTCTTACATTTGTAGGACAAGCATACAAATCATATTACTATTCACAAATGACAGAATTATTTACAAAATTCTAGCAAGATGGGCTGGGAGTGTCACATCTCTATATAAATCATATTAATATTTTCAAGCGGCATATAATTTACCAAATTCCAGCTAGTTGGGCTGGCAGCATCTCGGTTCAGCACATTTATCCCCCCATGAGAACTCAAGCTAGTTTTTCAAGTGACCCTTGAGAAACGTGGGTTGAGCCTATCTGAGAATACCTTACCCCATTCCCTGTCTTGAGATTCCAGCTGCCTTGACATTGCTGACCCCAGTACTGTGCTGTACTGTCCCATCATATGCCTGCAACCCTAAGCTCTACCACAGTAATATGGGATTTTCCTGGCTGGCTCCCTGTAGTCAGAGATCCCCCTCACACTCCTCCTACCTCCTATTGCAATACTCAGCACAAGGGCCTCCCTGTCATGGCAAGGTTTCATCATGTTAACATGGCACAATCTGTGCCCCTGCCTCGCAGTTCTACCAGGTAGTTAACATCACTGACCCTCCTTACCACCTTATAGGGTTTTGCCTGACAGGAATGAGAACCATTACCTGCTGCTCTACAGCATACTTTCTAGCTCGAGCATTCCTGTCATATCAGACCTTTTTCCTGCTGTTGGGCTTCTGCCTGGTTCTCCTGAGCCAAGCCCATGAGTTCCCCGAGCCTTGTCCTGAGGTTTAGGACATACGCCACAACAGACTCCTTGTGGGATTCACACTCACCCTTTCACTCATCTCAAATTAAATCTAAAGGTCCCCTCATCCTATGCTTATACAACTCAAAGGGTGAAAAACTTGTGGATTCCTGGGGCACCTTTCTGTAAGCAAACAGATGGAGCAAGTATTTGTTCCAGTCCCTCTTAAACTGGTCTGCAAATGCCTGTAGCATGGTCTTGAGTGTAGAGTTTAACCTCTCAAAAAGACCATTAGTCTGGGGATGGTCTTTAGGTACCTTACCCCACAGTACTTTCACAAACAAGTAAGCAGGTCTGACATGAAATTGGCACCTCTGTCATTTAGTATTTCTTTTGGGAAACCTACCCTGCTTAAAATCTCTAACAAAGCATTTGCTAACTTTTCTGCTTCAATGGAGGACAAAGCCACTGCCTCAAGGTGTCTGGTAGCATAGTCTACTACCACTAGGATATGCTTTTTCCTTGTGGAACTTGGGGTATTCAGAAGCTCCACAACATCCACAGCTACCCTCTGAAATGGCTCCTTAATCACAGGCAAAGGCATCAAAGGAGCTTTCACCTTGTCTCCTGCCTTGCCTACCTTTTGGCATTGCTCATAGGTCCTGCAGTACCCTGTTACATCTCTGGAAATCCCAGGCCAATGGAAATTCTGCATAATATGTCTCTTTGGACATTCTACGCCCATATGACCTGCAAAGGGAACATCATGGGCTAGAAGTGCCAGATGGTAGGGTCTAGGCACTACCAACTGCTGTATTCTCTCACCCTCTAGCCCTCCCACAGAGGTCCACAACTCTATACAGTAACCCTTTGTCTCAGTATACAGATTCCCCCTTCCCTTAAGAATCAGGTGCCTCATTATCGACCTCCCTCAGGCATTGTAATGTAGGGTCTGAGAGCTGAGCCTGTCTCAGCGCTCTCTTCGTAACCCTTCCCAGCTCCCCTTTCACAGGAAGTTTGGTATCCTCTGATAGCAGTGTCTCACTGTCAGCCTGGGTACTACTAATCACCTCTGCCCTTGCAGTCACTATGTCCAAGGGAACATTAGTACCCACAAGCAGCTGTTGCTCACCTTCAGTCTCACTGCTACAGGGTAGCTCATTCCCTGAAGTAATCACCTCACCAGTCGAGGCTGCAAGGGTGCGATCTGTTTGGGTCTCCCCCAGGCTACCAGACCCACATTCTTGTCTCCAAGCCTGACTGCATGCACACACAGTAGCGCATTACCAAAATCATTCCCCATGGACATCTGCAGGAATATCCTCAAACACACCTACTTGCTGGCTTCCTTTTCCACCCTCCCAGTCAAGGTGAACCCTAGCCAAAGGTACCTGGAATGGGGTCTCCTCCTAAAGCTCTGACTTCCCATAAAAACTTTGCAAAATCTCAAACATCTCTTATTCTCTGATTATACTGCCCCATCCCTGGATCGTGTAACTTTCTTTCCATCTTTTGTTGTCTTAGTCTCAAGTTCTAATAATTCTGAAGTTTTTGAATTATTGGCAAAAAATATTTGCCACACTGCAGTCCTATACTCATTTAGTCCACCCAAATAGTACTCTACATGTTTTTTGTAGCTAGTAACTCAGTTTTATGTTATTTATGCCTACTCTAAACAGTGGTTGTTTTTTTTTTTTTTTTAAGTCTCACTATATATTTTTCATTACTGCTATTCTAATGATTTTTAACCTTCTGGAATTATCAGTTATGTAACCTATTTCTTGTTTAAATTCCATTTTTCTGATAAATCCTCCTTCCTTTTCTCCCAATTCCTCCATGACTTCTTGTAGTTTTTTATTTTTCCCTATTAAAACTTTTCTTCTTTAGCAAACAATTCACCACACCCCCATCTTCTAATAATCACACACAATTAGCCACTCCCTAAGGTATCTTTCCTCCTATTCTCAACTTGTATACATAGTTCCCCCATTCTCCTCTTCCTGTATCCTTTTATCTTCCTCTCCTCCACATCTTGCTCCCTCTCTTGCATCCCTATACTTGAGTTCTTACTGTATAATCTCCTCTAAAATGCCTCCCCCCAATCTTTCCAAGCTAACACTCACAATTATACTCTCAACTACCCTCATCTCAACCTACCTTCTTACCTCCTTTGAAAAACTACACTATCTCCATCATAACCATTCTCACAAACTGAATTCTACACACAAATATCCTTCAATAAACATTCTAACATCACTTCCACTTCCAGTTACCTACTACCTAAATACCACAGACTCTCACACATTAAACATAACCTAAACTCAGAAAAAAATTGAAAATCATTACCTACCTTGGCAACTATTCAGTAACAAAACTAAATAATCCCTCCTTAAAAGATGGTGATGTCCACCCCAACCCTGGCCCTACCAACCCTACAATCCAAACAACTCACCCTAAACTCAATAGTTCTCTCCTGATAGGGCATCTTAATATCCAAACAATCAATAATAAAATAGCTCACCTTCATGCCCTCCTAGATATTCGCTCCTTCGATATTCTCTGTCTTACTGAGACTTGGTTGAAACCAGAAACCAAAGATAATGAAATTATTCCCCAGGGCTATAATATAGTTAGACAAGACAGAACAAAACATAAAGGTGGTGGAGTAGCAATTCTATTTAAAAATGGACTTCATATCTCTACCCTACCATCTAATCCAACCCAGGATAGCAACGCAGAAGTCCTCATTACTAAGCTTCAAATCAATGCAAAAAAATCTTTATACATTATCTGCATTTACATACCACCCGGAAACAATATCACTACAATACAGGATTTACTCTGCTGGGTGTCTTCTACCTACCCCCAAGAAACGATAATACCAGGTGACTTTAATATGGACTGGAAAAGTGTTAGTGCTGAAAGTCCTACCTCTCATATTAACCTCCATGGCTTTACCCAAACCATAACCTCTACAACCAGAATTAACAAACCTAATAAGAAAGAGAGTACCTTAGACTGGATACTCATAAATAATGTGAAACAAACTTATAAAGTAGGAACTCTACTAGATGATCTAAGTGATCATTCCTTGACATACATCACAAGAGAAAAAAAAAGGATTTTCCAAACCTCCCCATCATTAGGACAGTACGCTCTACCAAACACTTTAAGGCAGAATCATTCCAAACTGAGCTTAGAGCATGTAACTGGAACCCTTTAAAATCCCTTCCACTTGAAGAGGCTGTAAAGTATTTTAACACTTTATTCTTATCTATCCTGGATAAGCATGCTCCTAAACGTTCTATAAGAATGAAGTCTAACCCAGCCCCATGGCTTTCTAATGAAACTAGAAATCAAATTCTACTTAGGAACAAAGTCTGGGCTAAATGGAGATCTCATAGAAATAGTTCTGATCTTCTACAATTTAGGCAGCTTAGAAACTGCACAAAAAAGCAATACTCACAGATAAAAGAAACTATTACTGTAAACTTCAACAAACTCATCAAAATAATCCTCAAAAGTTCTGGTCCTGCATTAATAAGCTCCTTTCCCCAGGGAAGTCTCAAACACCCACCCCACTTGATACAGATCCAAATACTCCCCATCAAACTGCCAATACCTTTAACTCTTTCTTCACTGAGACTATACAATCTCTAGCTAGTCATCTTATCACTGAAAACTCCAGACTTCCCAGCAACTTAACACACTCTTTTTCTCAATTTAAACTACTACCCATCTCTACTTTGCATCAATTCCTTAAGATTGTTAGACCTCTTGAATGTAAATCTAGGTTCAACATTTGAAGAGATAAGATACCAATTTTTCCTAATGATGTTTAAAATGGTTTGAGTGTTCATACGAAATCGCATCTACCTCATTAGTCCATTAAATGAAAAATAATTACTAAGACTATTCAACATAATACCAATCCATTCAACCATGATATGGTATCGTCCATGAATCCTTTGATATACTTGTCCAATATCTGAGTAATCAATTTTGAACAGGACATCTTTTCATTATATGTTGTATTATGGAAAATAACCAGCCCCACCTTTGTCTGGTTTTAAATACCAGTCGGGTGGCGGCTAACCCCTGCCTAAAAGTGCCATCTGCTCTTTGGTAACATTATATTGCTTAGGCCCAGGTATATGCTTTGGTCATAGTGTTATCACCCATTACTCCCTCACTATTTGTCGATTGATCAAACAACAGTTGGAGATTCATCTTTCTTACAAAGCATTTAAGCTCAATGATTTCTTTAAATGCCAATAATTCTGACCTCATGCATCTACCTATAGGTTTAATAAATTGTTTAATGTAGGCTCTTGCTTCAGGGAAGTCTTTCACTGTAACAATTATATATTAATATTGCCTTGAGTTGTTATATGACATTAGTTGTCACCTTTATGTAGTCATTATCAGCCTAGTCTGTCATTCTGATGAAATTGGCCTCTGTGTATGGCTTTTAAACATATATTAGCTGAACCTGTATGCATACACAGAAATGTATATTAAAAGTAAGCATGATCTGCTCATTGTTTTTATATTTTAAGTAAATTTATATGATATACCCTATTATAAACTGTTTACTCTACTTGAATTTTTGTATTTTCTGCATTCGTTTGTGTTTATTATATGGAAAAGTATTGACCTTGTTAAGATTTTCATAACATAGTCTCCTATCTAGGGACTTCATGTTTCTATAAGATATTGTTGGTCTAGTATCAACTAAGTCTTTTATTTTCTCATCCATCAAGAGTAATTTCCAATTGTCTCCTATAACCTGCCTTACTTGATTATTGATATTAGTATAAGGAATAATCAGTCTGTTTACTGCTGGGGGATTGGTTTTGATGTTCAACCCATCATTGTCATCTACTCTGAATATCCCCATGAATTAGTGCTTCATGTACTTCTGTCTCTTTATAGCCCCTTTCTAAAAAATTCTTTTTAAGTATAGTCTTCTGTTTATTAAAGGTAGACTCTTGAGTGGTTAATCTAGAGATTTGATTCTTGGGAATGTTTTTGTGTATATGTTTGTGCAGTAAGTTGTTTTTCCAACATATTTGAAAATCTTAACAAGGTCAATACTTTTCCATATAAGACAGGAACCTTTGCATGTTTAAGTTGTAAGCAATGCAAATATATAGCTGCAACTGATAAATTCATACATCCACACAATATGCATGTTGTAAAACTAGAGATGTTATATACCAATGCCAACAATGTACACTTTTTATGTTGGTAAAACCAATAGGACATTAATAAGAGAACACATCTATGCAATTGATAAACAGAATACAACAAATGCTGTTTTAGATAAAGGATCTTCACATTGTTTTAAATTCATGGTCCTTGAGACTTTAACAAGAACTAATAGGCTAGGTAACATTATGGGCTCAATGATAAGATATCCCTCAAACCCTTTCTAGCCAGTAGACCCTTGAACCACTGAATTCTACACATTTATATTATGTATTCAATATACATGTTTTAATATATGTTTTAATATATGTTTTAACATATGTGTTTTTAACTCATGAGTCTATTTATGTGTGTTTTCACAAGTTTACTATATGTGCTTTCATAAGCTTTGTAGAATTTAGTAAGACATTTATACTCAGACTTGTTTGAATTTGTAAGCATCATTAACTACATCAATTACACCTTGTGGTCTTTAATCAATTAGTATATAAAGGGATGCATTATTCATACATCTTTAAAGGTCTGAAGATACCTGTTTGTCTTAATAAAGGACAGTCTGTGGAAGATTTGGTGAGATTTATTTGCAGCCTGGTGCACTCCTCACTTTTGGACTACATTTTGATATTTTGTCAGGTAACTTTGTTTTTACCTACTTTTAACTACCCATCTTCTACTTCTCTCATCTATAAATTTCTTCACAAACTTAAGCCATGTACTCCATCTGCTGACCAACTTCCTTCCCAATATCTCCAAAAAGCAGCCAAAGTATTTGCCTACCCTATATCTATCCTTATAAATAGGACAATCCAAGAAGGAACCATCCCAGATATTTGGAAAATTTCCCACATTATCCCCTTACATAAAGGTGGAAACTCTAATGACTACTCTAAAGGCCAATTGCTCTACTATCACCCTTAGCTAAAGTTAGGGAAAAATGCATTCACCAACAACTTCTACATCATCTCTCTCTACATAACTTAATAGCAAACTGTCAACATGGCTTTAGGCCATCACATAGTACCACTACTGCCCTTAGATCCTTCACAGATACCATCAATAGAAACCATAACAACATCCTCTTATCTGCACTCTTTATTGACCTCTCTAAAGCTTTCGACATGGTTAACCATACCCGCTTAATCAATATTCTTGAATCTCTTTCCTTAGACTCAACGACCATTAAGTGGTTTACATCATATCTCAGCAACAGACAACAAGCAGTCCTCTGGGAAAAATCATATCTCATCCTTTTTACCTGTCACCATCGGGGTCCCTCAGGGCTCCATTCTAGGACCACTTCTTTTCTCACTATTTATTAACGATCTCCATGTAGCAATCCCTGAAGCCACCTGTATTCAATATGCAGATGACTCCACACTAATTTGTTCAGCAACCTCTCCATCTGAACTACATTCTCTTACTCAAAATGTTTTCAACACTGTAGAAACATGGTTTACCAAACGTTGCCTCTTACTTAATGCTAAAAAAACTAAACTCCTTCTCTTTACACCCACTACTAGGTCCCCACACCCTTAGATTTCTCAATCTCTTCAAATAATGGCACTGTTATTCTCCCAGACTCTACCACTAAACTTTTAGGAATTACCATTGACAATAATCTCTCATTTGATTACCATATAAACAACACCATATAAACAACTACCATTAAAATAGTCAACAGAAAAATAGGTTCCTTATATAGAATAAAACCTTTTTTAACCTCAACAGGTAGAGCCAAGATGGCTCACTCCCATCTAATTTCAACCTTTCTGTATGCTTCACCTATATTTACCAACCTTAAAAAAACTAACCTTAACAAATTAGCAACTTCCTATAATAACTTTGCCAGATTCGCTACTGGCAATCCCTTTAGAACCCACCACTGCTCTAATCTCAGGCAACTTGACTTGCTTGAATTCCAAAACCATCTGAAAATCCCCCAACTCACAATTGCCCACAAGATATTTCACGAACCCAATAATACCCCTATACTCTCAAAAACTCCTAGTCCCATACAATAACCTGAACTCCCTACGTTCTTCTAACAAACTCCTTGCTGGCTTAACAAAGTCTAATAATGCAGCTGGTGACTCTCTGTTTACCAACACACAGGAAAATACTGGAACCTGCTACCCAATGAACTAACTCTAATAACATCCTTGCCACTTTTCAAACTAGAACTTAAAAAACACCTCCAAAAGCACTGGCTTTGCCCTTGTAGTAACCCTGACTAACCACCCTCATCAACCCTGTTTCGTCCTCTTCTAACCTAACTTCCTCTCTTCTAAACACTTAGTCTTGTAAATAAGACTATCACTAGTTAAACTCTAACCTACTGCTTAAATCCTTGTACCTTATGTGAAGTATTGCTTCCTTAATCTATAAATAAGACTGTCACTAGCTAAACTCTAATCTATTGTTTAAATCCTTGTACCCGATGTGAAGTATTGTACGTAACTCTCCTGTACTACAACTGTTTTTAGCTTCCTTAAGTAATATTCTGTTTATTGCTACTTTATATCTAGAATGAAAAAACATCGGTTTTATTGTTTATTAATCCTTTACTTACCTTGTAACAATATTTTTATACTTTGTATATCTGTGTGGAGCTTTTCTCCCCGGGCCTCTACTGAAAATGGAAATCTGCCCAGCTAGACTAGCCCAGTCAACAAATGTAAAATAAAAAAAACATATAAGAAAATTCCATTGTCTTTCCTTTTTAAATTTTCTCCTAATTGCAACCATAATCTATGCATGACCCAATAAAGAATGGTTTTCTAAGGTGTACACTGTTTCTAAATGCTCCCTAGTGAAATAACATATCTAGCCTTGTCCATGTACTACATGGGTGAATTCTAAACTTGCCTAACCTGAATTATATCCTCACAAACTGCATTCTAACCCTCTGCTGCCATCAATATTCCCTGCTGATAACCAATACCCAGCAGACCATTAAATACATTATTTCAGTTTGACTTACTTCTGGTGGCAGATACACTTTTACCAAGGTCATAAATTAACCAAACTAATATCCCCCAATCCATAACAAAACAAGATGTCCACATTTACCTCTTTTTCTTCTTTTCTAATCATTACTAACACTCCAATACTTCTGGCATCCCCAAAGTCTGTAGCATAGCCTTTCACTCCACTACTTTTCAACCATAATTGGTGCTTCATTTCAGGCAGATGCGTCTCCTGCAGCCTTATCTGAACTTTACTTATGTTCAGATATGCTAAAATCTTTTTTTCCTCATCTCCACAGCCACTCTCATTTCAGACTAATACCCTTACATCTGACCTTTATTCAAATCTTCTCTATTAAATCATTTTTTTCCAAAGTGTTGTGTTCCTTAGCTTTTACGTCTCCCTTTTTCTTCTATAACCAACTCTCTCATTTCTTAAAATTCTTCCATTTCTTCTTTTAATGATCCAACAAAGTAGTCCAGCCTCTTTTCTAGTTCTCTATCCAGTACAATGTTTTCCCCTAACAAAATGTTACCAATTAACCAATCCCAGTAAACTAAACTATATATATCAGTGTTGCACAACCTTTTCGTGGGGAGGGCCACCACACGAATTCTTAATGCATCTGTGGGCCACCTCAAAACATAGCAAGTCATTACGAGTTAACAGGTACAGGTGACTGGCATTTTTACTTAAAACAGCAGTAAACTGCAACACAGACTTCTCTAAACAGTACATTAGTAAAACGAGTCACAGTATTTATACTGAATGTGATTACATTTCCAACACACTCGTCTGTGGCAACAGTAGGTTACGCAGTCAGTGTGGTGGTTGTGGCTGCATCGCTGAAATGAGCTTTGCAATATCAGGCTCAATGCTGGTTGATCTCAAATGCAACAACGCTTCAAGGTTATTGTCTGTTAGCTGATTCCAAATGCTACTTTTGTTCAGCTTCATTTGTGAAAATGTCTGTTCACAATGATACGTGCTGCCAAACATATTTGCATGAACACGTGTATTGTCTTTCAGATTTACAAACACTGTAGTGAAGTCTATGTTGAAGACTCTTGTAAAAGTCAGACTTGTTTTCTCGGAATGTAGCATGGAGTCCATCTGATGACTGATCATCAATAAGTTCCAACAGGTACTTTGCCTCCATGTCATTAAAAGAAACACCAAATAGATCTGCAAATAGTTTCAACTGCAGTGCTTTTCAAAATCTTGAAACAGATTGTCAAATGAATGAATCAAAACATCCACCTTTTCAATAACAGACTGTGTTATCAGTGCCTTGGTGTTTCTGCAGCACTGACTGGAACTTGGGGAGGTGGATACAATTTCGTGATGCTGCCTGTGATCGAAATAACTTAAGCTTCATCTAAAATGAGGACACATGGTTTAAAAATTCACAAACAAGCTGTTTTTTCCCTTGCAATTTCATGTGAAGATCATTCAAGTGTTCAGTCATATCAACATGAAATGCCAACTTAGCCTGCTATGATTTGTCAGTAAGGAAGGCAACTTCTTTTTCCTTGTTCTTACTTCTCATGAATGTAGTAACCTCATCAAGCAATTGCCAGAATCTTCTCAGCATTTTACCCATAGCTATCGTACTTCACAGTAGTACAGCAGGTCACTGTGATACGATTCAGTATCCTGAAGAAACTGCTGAAATTGACGATGGTTAAGGGCTCGACTTTTTATGAAGTTAACAATTTTTGCTACCATCTTCATTACTTCTTCAAAAACAAGATCTTTGCTGCAGATATTCTGCTGATTTATGATGCACTGAAAATTTACTAACTGCCTGTTTTGATCTCCCAGACGTTTTTTCATCAGTGATACCAGCCCATTATACGCTCCTGTCATAGCTGGTGCACCATCATTTGTTTTGCTCACCAATTTTGTCATATCCACAGCCAGCCTGTCAAACTGTTTCAATGTCTGTTCTAGCAGATCTAACCCCTTTGTTTGCCCTTTAAGGGAGCTCACGCCCATCAGCTCTTCAGTAATGTCGAATGTAGAAGATACTCCACGAACAAACACCAGCAGTTGTGCTGTGGAATCATCAGTTGATTCAATGGTAGCCAAAGAAAAATATGAAAACAATGCAGCCTTTGACTGCCAGCTGCCTTATGACATCTCCAGACAAGCTAGTAATTCTGCACTGTATGGTCAATGTGATTCAGACTGTTTATTTTCTTACCAACTTCTGGACACAACTTTTTTGTTGCAGCTACAGTATCATGCAGTTCTTTACAAAATCATCATCTGTGAATGGACACTCAGTCTTGGCAATCATTAGTGAAATATCAGAACTAATTTCACAAGCAGCATCAAAGTCTGCCGATCTCTCAGTAAAAATGTTATGCTGTTTAATCAAAGTATGACGCAACACCTCAATTTTGGACAGTCTTTCTTCGCCAACCACAATGTCAAAATCTTAATGTTTTGTCTCAATGCCATTTCAAGTTTGATATTTTCAGCACCGCAACTGTGGACTGACACAAAAGATAAATAATGTTTTTCTCCTGCTGAATAAAATAGTACAGCTCCGTCCAGTCGTCATGAAATTGCCTGTTTTCTGCATCAACTTTGCATTTAACTTTATTCTGGCTTGCAGCCATGACTTATTACAAACTCTTGCAGAAAGTTACTACTGTTTACAGACTTTTTGTTGTGTCTTTCGGCTTTTCCCGGTTAGGGGTCGCCACAGTGGAATTCCGGTCCGCTAATGATTGGTTGCTGATTTTTATGTGCCGGGTTACCAGCCCTGACGCACAACCTTCAACGAAGGTATGCCCATTCATGCATGTCTCCAGGCAGAAGATGCTCTAGCTGAGAATCGAACCGGACAGCATCTTACTGTGAGGCAACAACGCTACCACTACTGTTTACAGACTACAAGTTATAAACAACAAAGAATAGCTACTTCCGCAGCTTAAATTAGAGGTGTGCACAACTGCAGTCAATTAGGTAAGTAAGCACGTGCTGGAAAGTTTGCGTGACTGGAGTAAGGCATAGCACTTTTTTACTTTTGTTAAAAATTTTTGGTTACTCTCTGGGGGCCGGATGGCATTGTGTCATGGGCCAGATTTGGCCCGCGGGCTGGATGCTGTGCACCACTGACATACATACTTACAGATGGTAAACTACTGCCCCTAATTAAAGCCTTAGTTCTAAAATTGGTGTCACATTCTTTGCATCTCTGTAATTTTATTTGCCAACACATCCCACATAAAAGAGCAGACGTTCATTTCATGCGCGCTTATCTTCTTACAGTGAAATTCTCTTTTACAATGCCTTTCCCCATAAGAATCATCCAAATTCCTTTCTACAGTCTTTTAGTTGAATATTTTTCTCCAAAAATATCTTTTTTTTATTAACTTTCATACATCTTTCACATATTCTTTTTACTTCCTTTACACAATGAAGGCACCCTATCGCATCATTTGGGTTCACAAGGCGATATTCACCTCACTGATGGCCTTTCAACTCACTTTCTAGGAAATGCATAAAGGTCCCAATGATAAGTATGGCTAGACAGCCCACAGTAAGTTTCTACTTCCTATTTGATAGGAAAAGTTAGTAAATCTCACCCCCTGTCAACCTCCTGTCGGCAAGCCTTCCTTCATCCCACCCCCTCTGGAAATCCTGCATCTATTTTCTCCATATACGGGCAATATGAGTTCTCTCCTTATGAACCTAAACTGTAATGGTACCACAAACTAATTTTGGCCCTAGTTCACTTAAGCCCCTTCAGTGGATGGTTCGCCAGCTAGGGTAACCATCTGTCCCTCTGAGAGGGACAGCCCCAGTTTGGGTAGTTGTGTCCTGTGAAAAAACCTAAAGAAATGGAAAAATGTCTTGAGATTTTAAGACAAAATATATTTAGGTTTTAATAGTTGCATAATACAGTTATTTTGTATCTCGAACACAAATATTATATGGAATAGCATAAGCAACTCAAATGCTACAAAAATAAGCTTTTATAAAGTGAACTTCCATCCATTGCACTGGCCGTGGGTATGTTTTGTTATGCAAAACCTAATTTCTACAAACAAATGTCCCAATTTGGGCATTTGAAAAAAGTGGCAACTATATCGCTCGTCACCTCCACAATTGAGCTACTTTGAGGGTTTCCTTTTTTCAAACTATTTCAACTAGGTGCCTTCCTGCCTCTTTCAGCCAAACTGCATAACAAGATAACCCCCTATACCTTCCTGTAACTTGTTCTGACTTACTTCCTTCCAGACATCCCAAACTATACTGTACTGATACCTCCTTCTCAATTCTTGCACCCAAACTCTAGTACCCCCCCTAAAAGAAATTTCCTCTTTCTCCAGTTTCAGAGCACAACTCAAAAGACACCTCAATCAAAAATATGATTGCAAGTGCTTTTCCAAAGGACACATCATTCAACTCCTTGCATGCCTACATCACTTCTACCTCCAACTTCTGCTCTCACCTGTTGCTCACCTCTCATATTTCCTAACAAAACTGAATAGGTTAATTTGAGCTCTCCCACTGAAAAAACAGAAACTGAGAAACCAGGGCCAATGAAGCTGTCATTCTGGATAAACTTTGGTCACTGGGCAGTAATTACACTACCAGGATGCCAGCAAAGAAAAAATTTGGAGAACCTTAAAGAAAATTAATCAGAAAAGGGAAAACTATGGCTGGGAAAAATATTGCAACTGTTCAGCAAAAAAGCAGTTCATGTTTCAGCTTTGGTACAGGATATGGCTTCCAGTAATTCAGAGGAAAAATAAATCAGATGCACTCAAGAGATGTTTAAAAACAAATTAAATAATGCAGGAATATATCAAATGAAATAAGAGGCAGCTAGAAAAATAGAAGCTTTATTCAGATGAACTTGTAAAACTGCAAAAATCAGAAGATGAAGTGAAGAAAAGACTGGCCTATATGCGGCTTCCTAAGAAGAGCCGTTTCAAACAGTACAGACAGGGCAAGCAGAGAAAACCTGAGACTTTCTACTGTACCAGAGAAACTAGAAGGAACAGACTATCAAGTTTATGAAAGCACAAACAGGCAACATAACTTGTGTAACAGTAGGATTTGTTAACTGAAAGCAGCCAAGACGTCTATTAGTAAAGACAAAACCATACTAGCAGAGTTCACCCCGGTAAAACTTTGGAGGAAAGACAACGTAATAATAGCAGGAGACAAAGTGTTTGTGAAAAATGATTACTCACTTACTCATTCCAGGCAAAAAAGAACCAAGAGTACCCAGGGAATGTCAAGAAGCAGTTGAAACATTCAAACTGCTATATCCATTTGTCTTCAGAAAATTTTCCAAGAGGATCAAATAAAACTTTTGGTACAGAACAAGCTAAGGAGGAAATAAGGTTTTTCCAACAAACAGTGAGCCAGCAAGCAGAAAGGGTTGCTGGTTCTCATACGTCTGATGACAAAGACTTTGCCAGTGAAACATTTTCCATTGTTCCAAAGAAAAATAAATGAGAAACAAAAAGCACAGGAGCTGACTAGAAGAATCAGAAGTACCTTGAACTTGAACCAGAGTCTTGTGTTGGCAGATGGAGATGATCAGGAAGACTACCAATACCACTGAAATGAGTGAATAAATGGACTACAAAATATCAATCCCAATGGCTACAAGGACAAATATGTGAAGTATGACTGCATGAAAAATAGGAGGTTGAGGAAGACTGGACTTTTGTTGACCGTGTTAAACTTGAGAGTGAACTGTAAATCATATACTTTACTTTGCATCATTAATGTTTACAAGGGCACTGAAGGGAGTGAAAAACTAACTACAGTTAAAACATGTTTTATTAATATTTGCATAGAAAATGTCATGATGCAAAATGGATGTTATATTGTAAAGCAACTTTGTTTAGTGCGCAGTCAGTGACATTTGTATATGTTAAGTACTTTTTTAGCTGTAAGATGCACACAAATTATACTGCAACAAGATAAGAAAGGCTGATCAGATGCAAGTTAAAGACAATGTAATGTTGTGATTTTGGGCTGCTGGAGGGGGTGGGGTGGAATGTAAAGGTGCATTGCTATACGTAGAATTAAAATAGTACATTCTCTTATTTTTTTACAACAGTGGCTATCTGGAATAATATCCTTTGTTTAAGCTAAGACAAGGGATTCTCCATTAAGCAAATGGGCTTGATAAATAAGACAAGTGAAAGAGCAGCTCTGGCAGAGCTTTTAGTTCAGTCTAGAACAGAAGCTACTGTTCAAAAGGAATACACAGTACAGCAAAGAAATACTGAATGATAGCTATAATAAATTATCAGAGGATGCTAGAAAAGATTAAGAAGATAGACTGAAAAGGCACATTGCAAAGGAACAATAGGAGGAGATTTACAAGGTTCCAAGTATGTGAAAGTCCAAAAGGTATAGGATTTTTGCTTGTGTTTGCATAGGTATTTTTACATCCTAAGGAGACTTCAGAGATTTTTTCCTCAGGCAGACAGCAAATGGTGGAGGTGTGATGGAAAAGAAAGAGGAAAATGGGAACAAGTTCTTTGGGAGTGCAATGAGATTTTAAAAATTCCTGCAGAGTACTCTGTCAGAAATGTTGAGGAAGCAAATTGCTGCAATTAAAAAATTGAATCTTTTGAGTTGGGACACAGGACATGAATTGCCTATTCACAGCAATGCCTTACTAAGTTTAATGCTAAGGGTTGCCAGCAAAGCACTTACTAGACAATGTAAATCAAAATGTACACCAACTGTAAATGGGAGTACTGAATATTGAAAGGAGATAAAAAGAACAGGAGATAGGATCTTTACATAAGGGAAGAAGCAAATTATAAATAAAGAAATTAAATTTATGGAAACAATACATGCATAATGTTCAGGAGGAGTAATGACATTTAAGCAAAGGTAGGAACTAAGCAATCTATGCAATGTTTGTAGTGAATCAAAACTGTTAAAAAGAATTAAAACATATGTAATATGCTGCATGAATATGAGAAATATCAATATGATGTTTTCTATTACTGTATACATGTGTATATCTACAGTGCTTTGGGGTATCTGGGCTAGGTAAATTAATGATCTTCTAGTGATTAGTCTGCGTTTGGGAATTAGTTCAGTTTTATATACATTTTTTGTGAATTTCTTCACCTGGGCTGTGCCTATAAATAGTCTATTGTGATCACTGTACTAAGTCAGTACATGAACTTTGTTTGTTTCTTTCGGCTTTTCCCGGTTAGGGGTCGCCACAACGGAACTCCGGTCCGCTAATGATTGGCAGTAGAGTTTTACGTGCTGGCTTGCCGGGCCTAACACACAACCGTCAACCAAGGTACGCCCATTCACACATGACAAAATAAATACATAAAGCCAGTTATTTTATGTTTGATTTGAGCATCGTCCTGGACTTCATAATCTTTTTCTTTTCTCTAATTATTTTATTTAACATCTGTTTACTGGGATAATCAGACTGGACAAGTGTCTGTTTTCAGCTGAGGCCTGGGGAGAAAAGCTCCACATAGAACACAAAGAACATTAATCAATGCTAATAGTTTTAGGTTACAAAATATAAATGTTAATAAACAATGGACAAACATGTTACATGATGTTTTGAACACAGAGAGACAGTTGCAAGTATTAGCTTAAAACTTGGTTACAATGAGCGAATATGGCAAAAAGCATATTTACAATTTGTGTGTATAGCATTTTCATAGCAGAAAACATATAAACAATTTTTACAATGAGCATTGGTTGTACACATTATTAGTATTCACCAGAGGCATAAGGAAATAGTATTCCTGCAAATTAGTGAGGTTTCAAGGTGGCCCATAGTTGGTTGGTGAGGAGGTATGATTTAAGGAGCTGTTTGAAGGTGGAAGTACAGTTTTGTAATCTGAGGTCAGGGGGAAGGGTGTTCCAGGTTTTAGCAACTTCATGAGGGAAGAGACACTCCCCAGAGCTGTTTTTGCATGGAATATTTTCAATCAGGGCCTTGTTGCTGGAACAAAATTGTCTTTTTGCATCATAGAAGTTTAGAAGACCAGACACGGCAGGGGTTTTCTCTGGATGGTATAGTATTTGGTGTGCCAAGTTGAGTTGGTTGTATTGTAGTAAGTTAGCAAATTCGAGTCAGTGTAATGCATGTAAGGATTGGCAGTGGTGTGAACGTGATTTGACACTGGTGGCAAATTTGATGATTTTGTTGTAACAGGTGGAAAGTTTGTTAAGGTCAAATTTATTTAGCTTTGATAGTACTGGGGAAGCTTAGAGTAGTGATGATAGGAGATGGGTTCTGGCTTCAGCTGTTCTAGACTTGGACGTCAGGTATGTTTTGCAGCAATAAAGGCTCCCTTTTTTTTGTGTACTTTGGAGATAGGGATATACGTTTGCTGCATCTTAGTTGTTGGTCAGCTGTAAGTCCTAGTAATTTGGCCTCTGGGACTGGGGTGAAGAGGATCTTGTTAGTTGAGAATATCTAGAAAATGGTGGGGTTGTTAGTTTTACTTGGGTGGAACAGCATGAGTTGGGTTTTTTTGGGGGTTTAGAATCAATTACGAGTTATTTAACCAGTTTTCTATCTCTGTGAAGGAATCCTGAGTCATTTGTTGGAGAAGCTAGATATTGAATGCAGAGCAGATTAGGGTTGTGTCATCAGCATATTGCACCATTTCATCTTTTGTGGTTGCTAAATGAAGTTGGTTTGTAAAAATATTAAAAAGTAGAGGGCCAAGAATCGAACCCTGAGGTATGTCTAGTGTGACTGGAAGTGGAGAGGACAGGAAATTGAGCCATATGACAGACTGCAGGCAGTGGTCAAGGTAATATTTGAACCAGAGGAGGGTGGGGGTTGTGTCCATGTTAAGCTCGGAGAGGCAGGATAACAGTTTGCTGTAGGAAAACTGTATCAAATGCTCAGGATAGGTCTAAAAAGATAGCCAAGACTAGTTTGCCTTGGTTCCGTTGTGTGTTTATGGTACTGGGGAAGTTGACTAGGTCAGTGGTGGTGCTATGGGATGGGTGAAAACCATGTTGGTTTTGGATAGTAAGTCATTACAGAGAAGGTGGGTGAGGAATTGGTGATGGATGCTTTGTTCAAGAATCTTTGATGGGGTGACAGGTTTGCAATGGGTCGGTAGAGGGTTCATCCTTGTGGAGGAGGATGATATAGGAGGTTTTCCATAAGAATGGAATGACGTGTTCAGTGATGGACCTATTTATTAGTAATGAAATGGGGTAGGCTATGGCCTTGGATGCTAGTTGAAGGTACTAAGCAGGGAGGGTGGTGGGTCTGAGTTTAGATAAGAGGTTTGGATGGTTGATATTGCTACTGCCTTAAGGTAGAAGGGGGTATTGCTGTTTGTGACCTTAGGAAATTGTGGGAGGTTGGTGGGATTTGTATTATTTATAAGTGAAAGTATAGAGGAGGTAAAGTAGTTATCGAGACTGGAGGCTATGTCTAAGTTTGATCTATCTATACTGGGTGGGGAAGTAGTGTTTTTTCCGGGTTGGAGAATATTATTCACTGCTGCCCAGAATTTTTGTGGGTTGGTGCTATGCTTCCTTTGAAGGGAGATATAATGATTTTGTTTGTCAATCCAAATTTGCTTTTTTGCCGTATTGCGGAGTTCAAGGAAGGCTTGCCTAGTTGTGGGTGTTTTGTTTTGGCACCAGGTTTTGCAGGCTTTATCCCTGTCTTTGAGCAAGGCCCTACTAGTTTTTGTTTTTATCCAGGGGGCAAGGTTACTACGGATCCTGATTGTTCTAAGTGGGGATAAATGGTTAAGGATGTTTAGAAATGTGAAATTAAAGTATTCAACTGCCTTGTCTAGAGGAAGGGTTTTGATGGGAGAACAATTACATGATTTTAAGGCATCTAAGAAGTGATCAGTGGGGAAGTTTTTGTGGGAATGGGTCTGTAGTAGCGAGGGAGAGTTATTAGCTTTAAGTTTGTGTCTAAGGATAAAGGTGGTGTGGTGGTCACTTAGAGAGTTAGACAGTGTACCACACAGATGGGAAGTATTGGAGTGGTTTGTGGGGATCCAGTCTATTATGGATTCCCTTTTGTGGATTTATCAGTACGGGTGGGTGTTTGAATGAGCTGGGTGAAGCTATATAGGTTAAGGTGGTTAGCAGGTGTTATAGAGTGGAGAGAGTTCCAGGTGATGTTGACATTGCCTAGCAAGTTAGTTTCTTGGGGAAGGGAGTGGGAAGCCAAGTGGAGTAGGGACTCTAGGGTGGTTAGGTTATTACCTGGGGCTATGTAAATTTCGAGTGTGTTAAGATGTTTGTGTTTAACAGAAGTTTCACAAATACAGTTTTCTGCATTTGTGAAATCTGGGGTTTCTTTTTGTAGGAGCTGGATGTTATTTTTGTAAAGGAAGGAGATGCCACCACCTCGTTTATGAGTTCTGTCAACCCTACGGATGTTATAACTGGGGGGGTGATTATGGAGTTATTCTTAATGTGTGCTTTGAGCCAAGTCTCTGTAATGAGCATTACTGTCAGGGTTATATAGAGAAATGTTGGTGTGTAGTTCTTCTATTTTATTCATAATGCTGCAAATGCTCCAGTTTAGTATTAGTACATCTGTGGGTTTATGTTTAAATGGTGGGTTAAGGTCATGTGTATTTGTGGCTGATGTTGGACCGGGGTTGGGGTGAGTATCGCCTACTAGTAGTAACTGTGCTGTTACAGTGGTTATAGTTTTAATGTATAATATAAATAGGGAGTTGAACCTGAGGCTGTCTTTTTTTTTTTTTTTTTGGAATTTGTGACATGGTAGGTGTGGAGAGTTGGAGGAAGGATTGGTTGTAGATGGCTGGGGATATGACTATATTGCTGGAGGGGTGAGGAGTGTAAGGGGTTAGGGTGGGGGATTTCAGGTTATCGTACCAGTTCAGTGTACAGCGATAGGAGGTACAGATAGAAGTTGCGGTGAGACATACGATTAGTGATACTAGTAATATGGGTCTACTTCACATTGTCAAAGGCTGACAGTATTGAAGCTGATACTGTCAGCACCACATTAACAAAAGCAAAAAACATTGAACGTTTAAACGGAAATCTCCTTAAGGGGAGATTTCCATACAGTTCAATGTAGTGCGGTCTCAGAGTTGGTATATTTAAGTAGGGGGGCAGCCCCCCCACATGGGGGGGGGGTGCATGGGGGCTTGCCCCCCTGCTTGCAAAGGTACGTTTTTATTTATTTTTGTTTTTAGACTTTTTTTTTTTTTATCTTTCGATGTTTCAGAATTCGATGATATGGTGTCAACCATATCAGATTTGATATTCTGATACTTCGATAAGATAATATAGATGTAGTAATATGGGGGTATTGAGATGGTGGGAGTGGGTGGTGTAGGACTTAATGGCAGTGGTACAAAGAAACGAGATTTGTATTCTAGGGGAATGAGTGACTAAGCAAAATGTGGGGGTGGAGTATGTCAGAGGACCTCCAGGAAGAGGTAAGAACAGAGTGGGTAATGGAAAGGGATGAATAACTAAAGATGAACCAATTAGAGGACTAGAAGAATAGCAGAGTGGGAGAAGAATATTTAGTGATGGAGTGGAATAATTTAGAATGAATGAGTTGGTACTGTATTGATGTGTGGGTTTACTTTACTTTGGAATCCTGCATGTGAGATCATAATTATTCAATGCAATTAAATACTTGCATACAGTTCCCTGCCCACTCCCACTGCTGGATGCAGTTTCTCAAACATCTTATTAAATTTATTTTTAATTAAAATTCCCCATTTTTCTCACCTGCTGCACTTCTCTTATTACAGGTGCTGCTATACAAACCTCTCATGCAATACAGAGCAGTGTTAATTGTAAGAGAACCAACTGCACACTCCCATTTCTTTGGCCCACCCCCTTGCATTCTAGCACTTGTCAACTGACCACTGACATTTATACTGAACTCAAAACGAAATCATCAGTAATATCCCCGGAAAATAAAAGGAATGCTACATTATAAGAAATACTTCACCCATCTTTCAGATTTAATGTCTTTACTCTCAGTTCTGTACAAATCCTTTAAATAGTCCATCTTAACCACTACTCTGAATAATACTACATTGTCAGTTGTTCAACCTCTTCAATCAACCTCAACCTCTTCAATCGGTAAATTCAGTTAAGTCTTTCAGAGTACTCATCAACTCCCTTTTTTCCCCATTTTCTACATGGGGTCGGGGTATTGTGTTAACTGTCACCATCTCTCTCGATTCAATGCCACACTCCTGCCCTTCAACACACATTCCTGTCGCTGATCTTCTCACACACAATTCACCCACTTCTCTCCTTGTTGGAAGTCCTAGCCTCCTCTTACCTTCTTCCTGTCTGTCCCAAATCATCTTCACCAGACTGTCTTCTGCTTTTCTGCACTGTCTGAACCACTGTAATCGGTTCTCTATCTTCAGCAACTGTAGCCACTCTGGATTCTGCTCTTATGGCAGGACTAGCCACTCTGTGTAAAATATGGCTCTAGGTGATTCGGTCTTGTTGACTATCAGGTACTCACAACTAAAAATGCTTGTGTACGCCCGCCTTTTTCTTTTTTTCTTGTATTTTTCTTTGGAAATAAGGGAATGGTTTTGCCATCTAGCTTTCCTAATATCCCCTTTATTCATGTCTTGTAGCTTATTGATGGCTGCTGTGGTTTAGCTACTCCATGCAACATCCTGTGATTTTCTCTTCACTTTTCTGCAGATCTTTCAACACTCACTGCATTCCAGTAAATTTTAAGCTCAATATACAATATATTTTGAGTACTGCTGTATATATCAATTTAAATCACAGTTTCTGAGTCTTGCAGCTTTTAAGTAGGTGGGAGAAATCTACTTTTCTGTCTAGTAAGTGCACAATAACGGCTGCCTATAAAGACATGGGACACCAATTTTCAGCATCACTTATTTCCCTCCATAATTTGGACAGAATATCTACTTTTTGTTGGGAATTTTGGAATTTTACTACAACTGGTTTTGGCTGCTTTCTGGAAGAAACATGCAGGATACAAACCATATGTGCCCTTACTATAACAATATCATGAATCTGTATTCCTGTCCATTTGCTTGCATTTTCTGTCAAATCCCTTACATTATGCATCTTCTGCAGATTCACGTATAGCCCTAAACCTTAAGTATTCTCTGTGAGATCGATCTTCTAATTTAATAATTTTGTGCATTACTTCTTTGTTCAGCATCTTGTTCAGCCTACTTCTCCCTTAATGACTTTCACAGTTTTCTATACATTAACCAATTCATCTGCCTGGACAATAATACTACAATACTTTCAATTTTTTATGATTCATGGTTATATATTCTAACAGCACTGCACTAATCTTGAAAATTTCTGTGTACATCGGATTTTTCTCCTCAGTGGCCGAGTCCACCATCTTTTCTCCACTCAGATCTGCTGAGAGTAATTCCACTTGTCTGCCCCACTGCTCGATCTTGTTGGATCTCAATTTACTTTTGGCCAGTTAAGAGTGGTAAATTATCCTTTACGTTTTTTCCTTTCTTTGTCTGATAGTTATAGATTCTGTCTTAAATGTTTGCAGTTTGTATTGATAACTACAGCTGCAATCAGTGATTATTACTGATTTTGGTGGGAGGTCCAGCTTATATTTTTTTCTGTCTGCTACCATACAAGTAGATCTCTCCTAAAATAGGTTGATAATAAATATAGAAGTTATGTTCTTACCATAACGTTCCATGTTAGTTGTCTTCTTCTCGCCTTCTTCTTGCTGGATGGGTTCGGAGCCGACCTTGGTTCCGACTCGGCCACTCTAAAAGCTCGAGAGTTGGTTCCACCAGCTCGAGGCTCCCCTTATATCCCACAATGCTAGGCGAGAGTTACCTCAGATCTCGTTTGTAAGCTAACCCCAGCTTATAATAGTAACAGAACAACTATAAACAGAGTCCACCTCTAACAACAGGGAGAAAGAAGGGTGACCTACATCCTGATCCAGGAAATATGCACAACAGCATATGCCTAAGAAAAGAGGTGGTAGAAAGAGAGGTCACAATCACAACTCCTCTAGGTCTGTCCAGGCCAGGGGGAAGGAGGGTGGGACGCAAGAAGGCGAGAAGAAGACAACTAACATGGAACGTTATGGTAAGAACATAACTTCTATATGTTAAGTTGTCTATCTCGCCTTCATTCTTGCTGGATGGGACCGCCCTAGCACCTTGTCCCGGGTGGCCTAACGGAACAGACTCCTGAGAACAGTGGAACCAAAGTTAGCTCTATGCCTAGAAGCTAAATCCAACTTATAATGAGAAATGAAAGTGTGAGGAGTAGCCCAAGTAGCCGCTGCACAAATGGTGTCAATAGGCAGTCTGTCTTGGAAGGCTATGGAAGTAGCCAAAGCTCTGGTGGAATGGGCCTTAGGTTTGTTAGGCAGCCTTTGGTGTCTAATTTCATAAACAAGGGAAATCAGAGATGTTAGCCATCTAGATAATGATACCTTTGAAACTGAAAGTCCCTTTCTGCCTTCTGCATAGGAGACAAACAGCTGGTCAGATTTTCTGAATTGTTTTGTTCTATCCAAATAGTACCTTAACTGACGATGAACATCTAGCCAGTGTAATTTTTGTTCAGATCTATTGGAATATTCTGGAAAAAACAGGGAGGTCAATGCTTTGATTTAGATTAGACGTCGAGGCTACCTTAGGCAAAAGGACGGATTGGTTTGTAAGGATACCCTGTCCTTATGGAACAACAGATAAGGAGGTCGACAGCTGAGTGCATGAAGTTCGAAACTCTTCTAGCTGAAGTAATAGCTACCAGAAAGAGCGTTTTCCATGATAGCAATTTTAAAGAACAGGAGGCTGCAGGTTCGAAAGGGGAAAGAATTAAAGAACTCAGAACTAAATTTAGGTCCCATGGAGGAGGAGGATTTCTTATAGGAGGTCTGAGAAGAAAAACTCCTTTCAAAAAAGCCTTGCAAAGTTTGTGGGACATTAAGGCAGACTCAGAAATACCCACATGAAAGTTAGAAATAGCTGCCAATTGAACTTTAAGAGTAGAAGGAGATGAACCTGCATGGAAGAGTTCAGCTAGAAAATCAAGGACTATCTGGATAGACGCAGTGAAGGGATCTATGTGCCTTCCTTGAGCCCAATATGTGAAGCGTTTCCACTTACTCAAATAAATCTTCCGAGTGGAAGATTTATGGGAAGCTATCAAAATATCTCGAACGGAGTGAGATAATTGAGGAAGCCTGGCTAAGGTTGGAATTGGAGGAACCAAGCAGTGAGGTTCAGAGAGGGGAGGGAGCGATGAAACTGACCCGACTGATGGATCAAAATATCTGGAACTAGGTCCAGATGCCAAGGTCGCTCCAATAGAAATTGATGTAGAAAGGGGAACCACACCTGTCGAGGCCAGTAAGGAGCAATGAGGATCAACGAGGCCTTCTGAGCGATAGCTTTCTGTATCACTTGAGAGATTAGTGGGAAGGGGGGAAATGCATACAGAAGTCCCAGGGGCCAAACTTGGACTAGAGCGTCTCTGCTGGGATGGCCTGGTAAAGGGAATAGAGTGAAATAATCTCTGCACTTGCTGTTTTGGGGAGTAGCAAAAAGATCGCAGCAAGGCTGACCCCACTTGAGAAAAATTTCTCTCACAACAGAGTCTTTCAGAGACCACTCGTGAGGCATGAGAATAGCTCTGCTCAACTTGTCCGCGATTTGATTGGACTTCCCGGGGATGTGCGTTGCTATCAGAAACCGCTGAGAAGAAATCGCCCATTGCCACAATCTGAGTGCTTCTCAACACAGGGGGTAGGACCTGGTTCCGCCTTGTTTGTTGATGTACCACACTACAGACATATTGTCTGTCTGGATTGCAATCGTTCCTAAGGGAAGAGAGTCTTGAAGGGCTTGCAACGCTAAAAGCACTGCTCTCATCTCCAGAACATTTATGTGCAAGTGGCATTCGTCTGGTTGCCATGTGCCCTGGACCGTCCTGCCCTGATAATGCCCCCCCCACCCAATCAGGGAGGCGTCCGTTGTCAGAGTAGCAACCGGAGGGGGAGGAACAAAGGGTCTTCCCAACAAGAGCTGAGGGAAGACATCCACCACATGAGATGATTCCTGCACCTGCGTGATCATAATGGTGTGGGACATTGGAAGTTGCTGGTATGACCATTGTGTAAAGAGCATCCATTGAAGGATTCGCATGTGGAACCTGGCTAATGGAAGCAGAGGTATGGCCGCCGCCATAATTCCCAACACTTTCAGAACTAACCTGGCTTTGATTCTGTTGTTGTTGAAAAGGAGTGAGACCAGTTTGTGTATGTCTGTTATTCTCTGATCTGTTAGCCTCGCAGACATGTCTACTGTGTCCAGATTTGTGCCTATGAAGGTAATAGTACAAGGCGACAAAACAGACTTTTCGCAATTTATTGAAATGCCTAACTTTTGACAAATGCGAAAGGTGTAATCTCTGGCCATCAGAAGGAGATGCTTGGTGGGAGCTGTGAGGAGCCAGTCGTCCAAATATGGAAACACCTGGAATCCTTGTCGTCTCAGGTGAGAAGCTACCACTGCCATGCATTTGGTAAACACCGGGGGCAGTGGTGAGACCAAAGGGCAGGGCCCTGAATTGAAAATGACTGGTTCCCAGCCTGAAGCGGAGGAATCTTCTGGAGCGTCTGTTCATTTTATGTGATAGTACGCATCCTGAAGGTCTATAGAGCACATCCAGTTTCCTTTTCCCAATAGGGGAAGGATGGACTGCAGCGTGACCATCCGAAATCTTGTTTTCTTGACTGATCTGTTCAAGATACTGAGATCCAAAATTGGTCTCCAGTCCCCTGTTTTCTTTGGAACTAAAAAGAACCTTGAGTAGATTCCGGATCCTTGCTGGTCTGCTGGAACTGGCTGAATTGCTCTTCTTGCAAGCAGCTTTGAAATTTCCAAAACCGCTAGATCCCTTTGAGCGGGTGGAACATCTGGAAGGGATTTTTGATTGGTTTGGAATGCGAAGAAAGGGAATAGAATAGCCTTCGAAATGACGGACTGTACCCATTTGTCTTGAGTCAGGGATAGCCAGGCTTCTGGGTACAGTGACAATCTTCCCCGACTGCCTCGAAGGTGGGCAGTCGGGCAACACCTCAGGGATGCTGAAAGGGCTTATCAGAGAAAGCTTCTCGATTGCCCTGGTTCTGCGGAGCCCCCTGCCTCGAGGCGGCGTCTACCATTGTTATTCCCGCCTCTGCCGGGAACCGACTCTGTCGTCAGGCGAAGTCCCTTGAGATTGTTTACGGAACCACATTTTCCCACTTTTCTGGCCTTTGGGGTAAGGCCTAGAAGGAGTAGAAAACGGACTCCGGCGGCAGAAAGAGTCTTGCCATCAGTCTCGCACCTAGTCAAGGTTTCTTTCACTTGAGGACCAAACAGAAATGATCCTTCAAACGGGAATTAGTGAAAGACGCCTTGAAGGGGTCCATAAATTGCATAGCCGCATCCAGGCATGCCTACGTAAGGCCACACCTGTCCCTGCGGCCCTGCTCGCTCCATCAGCCGCATAAGAAAGTAGGCGCATGGAGGAGTTGGCTATGGAGTTAAGGGTAGCCAGCTGAGTGTTCATCTCATCTTGAAAACCCGCAGCTGTAGGGTCCTTCAACATGTCACTCGCTTCTTTAATCAAGTCCCTTTGAAGACGAGTAAAATGGCACAAGTAGTTCAGCAAACGCATAGCAAATGTCGCTGACGAGAACATCCGCTTCCCGTACATGTCCATGGACCTAGATTCCTTGTTAGGTGGATGGACAGGTACTGAAGGATCAGCTAGTTCCTTCTTAGTGGCAGCAGCCACCACCATAGCATCCACAGAAACTCCTTTTGTCAAGAACTGTTTGTCTGCTGGTGCCGTTATGAATTTTGAGGGTCTCCTGGGAGTGGGGTCCACTGAATCAGGAGCCGTCCATGCCTTTTTAGCCACCACCTGCATGAGGGGGTCAAAGGGGGGAGACACCCAGGAGGTGGAAGGGCGAGAGCCAAACGCCTCAAGGTACACAGATTCATCCTCCGAAGGGTTGAGGGCTGGCCAATTTCCCCTCTGCTTGAGGATTTCTAGAATGTCTGCAAAACAGACATCTTCAGAAGGGGAACGGGGGGAACCCTCGGAATCCTCTAAATCTGTGTCAGATGTGATGGACTCAGGTGAGTCAATGTGTTTCCTCTTACACTTCCTCTTCTGAGGGGGCTCTTCTGCCAAATCAGGAGAGGCCTCGGAAGAGGATGAGATCCCCACAGGGGGTTCCTGAGGAGCTGGCTCTCTGCGGTCCGGGATGAGGGAGTGAGTCGACTTGACCTGAGGCACCGTAGAGGGAGGGGCGGACGGAGCCGACTGTGGAGTAGAGCCAGGCTCTAACACACTCCGCATGACCTCGAACGCACCCCTGTCAGGCAGAGCCAGAGGTCCCCGCTCCGAGAAGCTGAGAACCTCCCTCGGCACCGACAGTGATGGCTCCGAGGCCGATGTCGGAGCCGAACTCACCAGCGCCGAAGCTCCGAGAGGAAGAGCGGGGTCGGACAAGGGTCCGATGCCACTCACCCCCTCGGAGCCGACGAGGGAAGTCCGGCGACGAGATTCTTCGAAAGAAGAAATCAGAGCAGACGATGGAGCCGAAGACATCTGTATCGGCACCGACGCTACCACAGTCTCGGTTCCGAAACGCCCCGGCTCCGAGCTCAACTGAGTCGGAGGAGGAACATATTGATGGACAGGGGCAGGCATCGACTGATGAGTCGGGCTCTGAAGCATTTGGGCCAGTGCCTCGGACTTAAGAAGTCGACTCACTACCCTCTGAAGGTCATGATCCGACAGCCTCGATGACCTAGAGGAGTGAGATTTATGGCTCCGTTCAGACAGCAGAGGAGATGCTGGAGCCGAATGAACGGAGCCAAGGGATGGTGACCTAGATCTCTTCCTAGATGTCGGCTCTGAAGGTCTGGTCGGAGCAGACAAGGGGATTTCTAATACCTCGGCTCCAGCCGGAGCCGAGGGAACCACAGAAGCTGTAGACTCATCGGCTCCAGCCGGAGCCGATGCAGACGTAGGTTTAGCAGCTTTAGGTCTCGGCTCAGTAGCTGGAGCAGAGGACCTAGAAGCCTTGGAGGGCTTCCCAGAGACAGAAAGGGAATCCTCAGGCTTAAGTAGACCCCTTAGGATCAACTTGTTCTTTCTTTCCTGCAGGACCCTGGGACTGAAGCCGTGGCATACAGCACAGGAGTCCTGCAGGTGCAAAGGCCCCAGGCAGTAGACACAAGAAGTGTGACCGTCTGTCAGAGACATTTTCTGACAGCACGCATCACACTTCTTGAAGCCTGAGACCTTTGTGTCTTTAGACATCCTAGAACAAGAAAGGTGTAACCACACACACTCAGTCAGACACACTGATTACACTTATCTTATTTTAAAACTCAAAAATAAAACAATTAACTAAAAGTTTTAATTAAGAGCAACACACACACACCACTAGGGAATGGGGGAAGGCCAGAAGGCCCTAGGGAGAACTTTTAAGTTCTTGTGGGAAAGAAACGGGATTTTATGAAAAACAGGGGTAGAAATCCACTAAACTAAGGGAAAAGTAGTTAAACTTAAAAATATAGGGGTTTAAGTATTCTAACTTTACTGAAAATACACTTATCAACAAGCCGGTAGAACACCAACACCTCGATCGCTGTAGCGGCAAACGAGATCTGAGGTAACTCTCGCCTAGCATTGTGGGATATAAGGGGAGCCTCGAGCCGGTGGAACCAACTCTCGAGCTTTTAGAGTGGCCGAGTCGGAGCCGAGGTCGGCTCCGAACCCATCCAGCAAGAATGAAGGCGAGATAGACAACTTAACATCAATAGATTTGCAGTCTGCCTTAAGGACTGAAATCACATGGACCTTTTTTCCCCTCTCAGGTAAGGCACGAGGACTGTGGAAGATGGTCTTTGATACTCTGGAAATAGAGACTATTTATGCCAGCAGCTGCATATTTTATGACGATTTAAATTTAACCCAGGTGTCATTAACACAGTGGGACAGATCTCCCGTGAGAATTAATTTCACATTTCATTCATTCTGAAGACATCACAGTCTCTTCCAAAACAGGAAGCAAAGCTGACAGCAACATTTGTCATTAATCACGTTTCTTTCCTTAATACTGTAGGTAATACATGGACAATTCTCATTCCTAGCATCTTTAATATGCCTAAAGAAGATTTTTTTTTTTATTGTTGCCCAAAGTGAAATTTGATATATTAAAGTTTATATTTTCTTCTTGACCTTCTAATAGCCTTTCTTATTTCAGACACACTATTTCTGTATTTATATGTATTTCTAGCTGAAGGGAATTTGACCAAAGTTTTCCACTCAAATTTTCATTCTAGATAATTTTACTAGTTTTTTATTCCACCAAGTTAGCTTGTTTCTTGTCTTATAGAATGACTTGATTGGTGATGCACAAGAATGTTCTAGGTCTATCAGTTCAGGATTTATTTCCGGTTTCTCTTCATATTGTACTAGTCACCGATTAAAATCAGTTCCAATGAGACAAGTCATTACTAATGGCACTGTAGCCCTTGCATGGTATCTTCTTCTAAGATACTGACATCCCAGAATCCTTAGGAGAGTTGTACACCACCTTAAAAGTGACATGGTTATGATCCAGGTTAGCAAGTGGTGGAATTACACAAACATATGTTATTCCTAATTCTTCTGAGCAGAAAACATCAGATATGCTGGAATCTTTAGCTGGCCAATTCCACCCACTAACTAGAGTTACAAAACTCATAGTATCAGCAACACCGTCCTTCTCAAGGAAAAATAAAAGCAACTGCAGAGTGTTAAAGGGAAATTAATTTGGATAATATGCATGAGTTTAGAAAAGTTGTTGCTATGCAACTATTTTTGATAACTCTAGAGCACAGAAACTTTTAGCACGACTTGGGCAACAAAAAAATAAAAAGGACTGTAGACAGATTTAAACAGCCTATGATAAGAAAAATAATCGGAGAACAGCTCCATGGCAGATGACTGCTTGCTACAGTTGATTCACTACATATCTTCGCCTGGTTTTAGTTGGGTAGGATAACAAATTGATTTACAAAATGTCTTCTCCTGGTTTTAGTTGCTTATGGAGAGCTCAACATTGCTGGGGTAGTTTAACCTAACTCCTGGAGAGATGGGATGAGCAGTAGATTAAAAGTCGTAAGGGGGTACAGTACTATGATTGGTTGGCTTAGCAGAGTTACTTAAGTTGGGTGAAGTGTTCTAATGAGACATTAGCCAGGGGGGATACAGGAGCAGTCAATTATTCAAAACGTGAGTTTTAACAAGTTTCTTGAACTGTGATGGGGATTTGTTGTCAGTTGTGTGGGCAGGAAGGGAGTTCCAGGTTTTTGATATACAGTGGCTGTAGACAGACTTACCAGCTTCATTGTTATATTTGGTTACTTTGAGGAGGTTTTGTGTGCTAGACCACAAGGGCCTGGGAGTTGTATAGGGTTGCAAAAGATTTTGTAGGGCTGGGAGTTGTGTATTATTTTGTGGTCTACTGATAGTTGACTGAATTGAATTAGTAGTGGTAAGTTCTAGACAACGGAGTTTGTTTAGGCATTCACAGTGATGTGTTCTGATGGGAGAGGTTGTAACGAATTTGGCTATCTTATAACAACTATCAAGTTTGTTAGGTCGGATTTGCGGAGATTTGTAAGCACGGGGGAGGCATAAAGTAGGGTGGATAGTAGGGGAGTCCTCGCTATTGTAGATATGGAGTGGTCAGTGAGGAATTTTTTATTGCGATACAGTAGGCCAAGTTTTTTTATGTAATTTTTTTTTATAGTTATAGAAATATGTAGGTCAAATCTAAGGTGATTATCTATTTCAACCCCCTAAGAGTTTGGTATGATTTCTGGGGGTGATTGTGGTCTTGTTAAAGTGGGAGATGAGAAAGAATCAGTGGGAGGTGTGGCTCTGTGGGAGCTAAAGAGTACTAGCTTTGTTTTACTTTGGTTCAGAGTGAGCCTTTGGTTTGTAATCCAAGTTTCTGCCAGGGAAAAGCCTTGTTGTGTTAGGGAGTGAAGGATGTCAATTGATTTGGCTGCTCATATTATGGTGGTATCATCTGCACATTGCACTATTGAGGCTTTAAGGAATACTGTTTGGGAGCTGATTGGTGAAGAGGGTAAAATGAAGTGGCCCCAGGATGGAGCCTTGGGGTACTCCTAGGGAGTCTGGTAGGGACAGGGAGAGTTGGTTTTGCCAGATAACAGCTTGTTTCCTTCCCTCTAGGTAGTTTTTGAACCAGGAGATGGCAGGGGTGGTAAGGTTTAGAGTTGCTAGTGAAAGGAGTGTATTGTGGTTAACCATATTGAATGCTTTGGACAAGTCAAGGAAGGTGGCAGATACAAGGAGTCTGTTGTTTCTGTGAGTAATGACAATGTTGGTGAATTCTGTTAGTGTGGTTGAGGTGCTATGGAAGAGTCTAAAGCCATGTTGTTGTGTTGCTATTAGATTATTTTCTAGGAGCCATTTCATTAGTTGCTTGTGTATTACCCTCTCTAAAATTTTAGATAAAGGGGGTAGTATGGCTAGAGGGCAGTAGTTATTGAGTTCCGGGGAGGTTCCCCCTTTATGTAGAGGGATGATATGTAATATTTTCCATAGCTTGGGTAATATACACTCTGAGATGGATCCATTAATTATGACAGAGACAGGATATATGGGATCTGCAGCCAGGTGGAGGTATTCAGTAGGTAATTAATCTGCGGCTAGAGATGTTGGTTTGAGCTTGCAGGGTAGTTTTTCAATAGATCTGGTTGGTTCTGGGTGTAAGCTGTACTTGGGGCAATTGTTAGTTGGGGTGAGGGGGGATTTGCAGGGGTGGGGATGTTGCCATAGGGTTGGTTACTTGCAAGGGTCTGGATGGTTTCTGTAAAGTATTTATTAAATTGAGTGGGGATGTCTTCTTGGTTATCTATTTTTGGGGGTGGGGTAGTTGTTTTACCTCGTAGAATAGAGTTAATTGCTGCCCAAAATTTGTGTGTGCTGTTCCTGTGCTTATCCTGTAACTTTTGGTAGTAAAATGTTTTGTCTGTTTTGGTGATTTTTTTGGCTTTGTTACGTATTTCAACGTATATTTGTTCAATTGGGATTTACTGCTGAGGTAGTTGGTCCAGGCCTTGTTTCTTTTTTTGAGGAGGGATTTTGTGTCTGGGGTTAACCAGGGGGCATATTTAATTTTAATTCTTGTTCTGGAGGGGGAGTGATGGTTAAGGGTGTTTAAGAAGGTAGTATTGAAATATAGTACAGCTTCATCAAGAGGGAGTTTTTTTTGGGGGGGGGGGTCCAGTTGCACATTTATAGGTCGTTTATAAAATTAGAGAGGTTAAAGTGCTTTTTGTTTCTAATTAAGCACGTAGATATTTGGGTCAGTTGTGGTGATTTTGATCCGAGTAAGAATGTGGCTTGGTGGTCACTCAGGGTGTCTGGTAGACACCCTGCTAGGGATATCAGTGATGGGTGGGATACAAGTATCCAATCTAGAGTGGATTGGTGTTTGGTTCTACTGTCTGTTCTTGTGGGGGAAATTATGAGTTGGGTTAGGCCATGTAGGTTAATATGGGAGAGTGGGTTATGACTGGAACAGTTCTGCCAGTCAGTATTAAGGTCTCCTTATACTAAGCTTTCCTGGGGGAGGAAGTTAGATATCCATTCTAGGAGTATTTCTGTAATGGGGACATTGCTGCCTGGATGGATGTAGCATCCTATGATGTTAATGTGTTTACCATCATTAAGTTTATTTTATTAGCGTGATTTCAACTTTATCGAGGTCTGGGGTTGTTATGTCTACTTTCTCAAGGATGAGGTGCGATTTATACACTATAGCAACACCCCCCCTTTTTTACCTATTCTATCACTACGAATTATATTGCAACCTGGTGGAGAAAGGAAAGGAGAAAATGTCAGAGAAATAAATGGAATTTGTTTGGACAGCACATATGCAGAATAATGTTTGGGAAAGGGCAATGAAGTTTAAGGGGAAGGCAGGAAATGAGAAATGTATTTAATGTTGGTGTGAATAAAAAACAGTTAAAGAAAACCTATATATACTGCACAATGACAGCAATGGAAAATGTTAAGGTTTATTTTCTTTTAAATATGTTTAAAACACACACACACACAACCAGCTTCATTTAATGCTAATTTCACACCAGCTACAGACATGGAAATTCCATAAATCCACAAGTCCCAAGCCACTTCCAAACTTTAACAAGGATCAAGGTATAAGCTCCCTTTCCAAAGTCAAAAAACCCATGTCCATGTATCCAAATAATATCTTTGGATATCTACTCAGTGTCAAATATGGACTTTCTTAAACCTTTTCAACCTAAACTTCTTCCACTGGGTATTTTCCTGAAGCACAGAAAACAGCTACTGTAATGTCTGTAGACAAATGTGACTCTACACCAATAACTACAGACCCATTAGCTTAATTCAATTTACTAAGCCATAGAACAAATGACATCAGACCTTAAAACACAGAAAAATGCATTGCATTGCTCTGGTTCCTTACCAATTCAGCTCTATAAAGTGTAGGGCACGCCTACTGAGCCCAGTAAACTTCATGGAAGCTATGGTTAGCAGCTGCTTATTTCACACAGGATTTATCAACCTGGCTAAAGCTTTGACATGAATTGCTCATGCTGCTTTTCTCAACAAACTCAAAGACCTAAGCATAAGCCCTTACCATTGTGAGGTGAATAGCAAACTGGTTGTTGATATGCGTGCGTGCACAAACACGCACAGAGTTGTTAAACTAGTTGGAGTCTGCTCAGACAATAAAATGGTGACTAGTAGTGTACCCCCCCTCTCTGCTGGGACACAATAGCTGGTATTTATTTTTCTGGGCTTCAAATCAGTAACACAGACATATGGCTAAAATTGCATTCCAATAGCACTTCACTGTAGCTTGGATGAGACGTTACAAATTATTGGTGCAAAATAAAATTGGCTTAAAATAAATGATAAAAAATACAGTACTGTAAGTTTGCAAACAAAGCTGTTTTGTGACCTTCTGCAGCATGAACAGCTCCCCAGCCCAGACTGACCCAGTCATCAGAGCAACTCTCAACTGCAGCCAGATAATCATTCTGTCTTGCAAACTGATATTTAAGGACAACTCATCTTGATCAAAATCTTTACCCCTCCCCAAATATCCCTTACTAATCTAGTCTCAGAGTAGTGTCCCCATCAGCATATGTATATGTCTATACACATCTTACAAGTAAAAAGACTTCGGAAGTTCTTAAGTTAAGAGATCACAGACATGAAGAACCTGAACTACCTCAAAAGACTTGAATCGCTGTCTCTGTAAACACAGTCCTACAGATTCCTCTGTGGTAATTTACATTTAACATTTTTTAGATCACAAAGGCCACTGCCCCCTTGAATATGTAGATCTTCACAAAACCTAGAGTGCCAGAAACAACCACACTAAGGATTTAGATCTTAAACAACAAAAAGGAAATACCTGTATGATCGATTCAACTCCCTGTGTATACCCCATCACTTGACTAAACTATCTACTCATATTACTAAAAATAAAACTTTGCCACGTTTACAGCAAACCTTGATAACTGAACTGGTTGCCACAAATTCTCCCCTGGTCTATAGTATGTTGTCCTCCTGGAGACAAGAAGTGCCATAGAAAGGTGGATACTGGAAAGGTATTAATAGTCACTGGTCAAATCTGCCTTGTAGATAACATATGAACAGCATAGATGGGGCATGAATATATTGGAGATAATATCCTGGGCATTACAGACCAACTAGAAATTCAGGTTGTGATGGCCCTTTATTTGTCTCTCTCTCTCTGGACATTTTGCATCCTTAATAACAATATAGGTGTAATCTGCGACACCTAGGACCTCAGGAAAGTGTGCTTAATCTCACAGAATGCTCACATGGTTCTCTCCACTGGTGTCTTTGGGAACAACATAAGCTCTTTCACATGTTGTGGCATGGTGCTGAAGAACTGGTTAAGTATTAACGATTAAGAGGCCTGAAATATGTTTGTGTCCCCTGTAGGATGCTGGAAGCTCCCTTTAGCTAAGGCAAATAAATGCTACAATCACCTCTGTGTCCACAGGAACAGGCAAACCACGCATACTCTGATTATGCTTGTGGGCAATAGAGTTTGTTGAAGTCCCCACTTTATACAGCTTAACAGACCAATTATAGTGTATTCCAGTTGACTCTGAAGAATTATCATCTATTACTTTATCGAGTCATGATATGGACTCACTGCCTTTATCTCTGTTCATGCTGGTTGCCATATTGACAGCAATTAAAGTATGCTGTTGAACAACTGTTGCTGCTATACTTAAGTCATTCCTTCCAATACAGTTCTTTTGGGAGTGTACATTTAACCCCTAGTGAGTGTGGCTTGAACCTTTAAAAAAAAAATGAAGTTATCACCTGACAGTTCGAACAAATACTCATTGACAGAGGTCACATATCAATACAGTTGTACGAACAACAGCAACGGTGAAGTGAAGCACAGCTTAAGCACCATCCAAGACCGTAAAACTGTCAAACTATAAAACTTTTTATTTTAAGTAGGTGAGTGCTTTCACCATGACGTGGCTTCTTCAGACCATTAATACAGACTAAAAATAAAGAGAACAATGCAATTAAATACTCACATTTAACGTTCAATTCATACAAAAGTCCAAGCACAGTTAGTTAACTACCATTTCAGCGTTCTATGCTGACGTCATCACTATGTTAAAACCATTTAAGGTTACAGCTCTATACAAGCTAATTTATATTTCAAACTCATGATTTCAACCCATTATAGTAACCGGGATAAGCCGAAAGACACAACAACAACAACATAGTATCACAATATATCATATCTTAACTTCCTTATCAAAAAACGCATATTTTCATATAAAATAAAGAATTATAAACTCATTCCGTCATTTAGTTAACACAAGCTCTCTTTGGACAGCTGAAAGCATTCAGTGCATTTCAACGCACACACATTTCATAACCATGCAAATGGTTAGTTAAATGGAGCTTTTTAGAGATCCCTATCAATAAAAACATTTAAATACTTGAAGCTACTATGGTTCAAACACCAATAACAGTTGACAAGTTATTCATCATACAGAATTAAAAAATATAAAACACTTCCAATTAAAATAGAGCTAAAGGCTCAACTACATGATAGTTCAGCTTACAATATGGCATTGGCTACTACATATGAACATAGCGTATTCATGAAATATGCAATCGTTAGAAATCTAGCATAAAAAATAAACACAAAGGTATAAAACCTCTATGCTTATGAGCTTGACGCAGCCAATAATAAAATATGCGATCACAAGAAATCTAGCATATAAAACAAACGCAAAGCTGTAGAACTTCTTTACTTGCAACCAATCACTCTAACTCACTACATTGTTAATGATGAAACAACCAAACTCTTGTATCAGCCTTTCATACAGTCAATCGAGTATCCAGTGCATAACCAGTTGTCAAATAACCTTCTCCTAATAATTGATAACTCATTGGGTTGACTAATTACATCATTGAACTATCCCATTAAGTCACCTAATCAGAACATAATAACAGTGGCATTATCAGCTGTTTCCATGGGTTTAACCATTGTTTGGTCAAAAGTTCGTACATTCTTGCTACAAAATATAAAATATAGTGAAAAATAGCTAGCCATTGTGACAAACAATAAGCTAAATGATATCTTGGTGTTATATATACCCTTACTGATTGAGCACACAAGTAATACTGTCTGTATTACATAATACTAAATCATATCTAAATTTAACAGCCAAATAGTATGCATATATCCTAACATTGTGTGTATGTATGTATGTATATATATATATATATATATATATATATATATATATATATATATATATATATATATATATATATATATATATATATATATATATATATATATATATATATATATATATATATATAAGCAAAATACTAATTATATTATCACACACTAAAATCTAATAATGAACAGGCAAAATAATAAATGCTAGAGATGTATAGACCAACAATGGAACACCAGACTAGGGTCAAATAGACCTAATAGATTTTCTGACTATACATGCACAGCTTATATAAATGGCACTTATACTAATACAGACTTATGCATAGTAGTGCAATATAGGAACTGACATAAATATGCTATATAAAATACATAAGTATCTAAATAGTAATAGATACTAACAAAGTAGCATGAACAAACATACTAAAACTACATATATATTAATATGCAGGACCCTTATGTGTAAAAGTAATGTCTTATGATAAACCAACACAACCAATATCAAAAGACTAAATACAAATCATTATCAAAGACATATATCTATATATTTACATTACTGTACAGCGTCATGCATTATTCAATAACTGCATAAATACCCCTACCTAGTCCATATAATAGTATTATGTAATACAGACACAGTATTACGTGTGTGCTCAAGATATCATTTAGCTTATTGTCTGTCACAATGGCTAGCTATTTTTCACTATATTTTATAGCAGGAATGTATGAACTTTTGACCAATGGTTAAACCCATAGAAACAGCTGATAATGCCAATGTTATTCTTTTCTGATTAGGTGACTTAATGGTATAGTTTGTTGATGTATTAGTCAACCCATTGAGTTATCAGTTATTAGGAGAATGTTATCTGACAACTAGTTATGCATGTAGATACTCGACCGGTTGTATAAAAGACTAATACAAGAGTGTGGTTGTTTCATCATTAACGATGTATTGAGTTAGACTGATTGGTTGCTTTAAGCTTGCAAGTACAGAAGTTCTACACCTTTGCGTTTATTTTTTATGCTAAATTTCTAGCAATCGCATATTTTATGATTGGCTGCTTCAAGCTCAAAATTATAGAGGTTTTATACCTTTGTGTTTATTTTTATGCTAGATTTCTAGCGATTGCATGTTATGAAAACGCTATGTTAACATGTAGTATAGCCAATGCCATATTGTAAGCTGAACAATCATGCAGTTGAGCCTTTAGCTCTATTTTAATAGGAAGTATTTTATATTTTTTAATTATGTATGATGAATAACTTGTCAATTGTTATTGGTGTTTGAAGCATAGTAGCTTCAAGTATTTAAATGTTTTTATTGATAAGGATCTCTAAAAAGCTCCATTTAACCATGCATTTATGTGGTTATGTAATGTGTGTGCGTTGAAACGCACTGAACGCTTTCAGTTGTCCAAGGAGAGCTTGTGTTAACAACTAAATGACGAAATTAGTTTATAATTCATTTTATATGAAAATATGTGTTTTTTTTATAAGGAAATTAGGATGTGACATATTGTGATACTATAATGGGTTGAAATCATGAGTTTGAAACATAAATTAGTTTGTATAGAGCTGTAACCTTAAATGGTTTTAACACAGTGATGACCTCAGCCTAGAATGCTGAAACGGAAGCTAACTGTGCTTGGACTTTTGAATGAATTGAACGTTAAATGTGAGTATTTAATTATATTGTTCTCTATTTTTAATATGTATTAATGGTCTGAAGAAGCCACTTCATGTGGTGAAAGCACTTACCTACTTAAAATAAAATGTTTTAAAGTATGACAATTTTATGGTCTTGGATGGTGTTTAAGCCATGCTTCACTTCACAGTTGCTGTTGTTAGTTTGGCTGTTTGATTTTTGCAACAGGGCTGGTTTGCCTACTGGTTATTATTTTACTGTTATATATCAATACAATTGTGTTTGCCATCATGTATGCTTCAAGATAAAATATTCCGATACCTTGTATGTAAGCATGATTTTGGAATTATTAATGCAAACATGAACAAACAATATTTGACATCTACAGGTGCAGTAGGAGATGCTGCAGAAATGCCTGGAGGCACACTTGGCTATAATGAGTTAATATGGATACTATCCTATACTCCAGGAACTGTGACATTCAAACTGGGTGAACACAGGTGGACAACATCACCACTTTTATGTCTTTTAAGCACTCTCCCATATTGGGTCATAGGAGATTACTAGGCTATTGATCTGTGAGGATCTTAAGAAGTCTAGCCTTACAGTCCCATGGTAGTTTCTAGCCCTTAAATTTTGCATATGAGTAACCAACAGATGAGATATGTTAGAGTATTTACAGGTTTCCCTTATCCATGAGGGACAGGAGAGCAGAGGGTGAATTTGCAGCTACCCATCCATGAATCAAAATTATGTTTGAATGAAGTAAGAGATGTACTTTGTTTTATGCAGAGAGGAAGCTGTTTCCACAGAAAAGGTATTCTCTGTGATACAGGCTCCCTACTACCTGATCGAAAGCTTAGGTTATCGAACACCTAAAGGTCGATCAATAAATGTCGAAGTCTGAAAATTGCGAACGACCGTTTCCACACTGGGAAACGAGTCATTTGGCCGTTACGCGGATTTTGTTCTTTCTCTGCTGTAGAGCGATCTCGGAGTTAGTATATTTAGTTAGGGGAGGTGTGGGGGGAACAGCCCCCTACATTGGGTGTGTGTGTGTGTGTGTGTGTGTGTGTGTGGGGGGGGTGATGCCCCCTACTTCATTTCTGTTTAAAAGTTTTTTTTTTTATTTGGCCAACGCCGTTGTTTCCCTATGTGGAAACGGCCTTTTTCAATCTTAAGGGTTCAATATTTAGTGATCGACCTTTAGGAGTTCGATAACCTAAGGTTTTGATCACGTAATATAGACCCTGTGATACATATCTATCCCTCTAAAATGTTCTACTTATTTTGGAAAATAAACCGAGATCTCAAGCAGGTGTTTATGATAGCAGTGGACTTTTGAATGTGTAAACATGTCACACAGAACAGGGTCTGTTGCAGCAAAGTACATGAGACAGGGGTCAACTCTTAGTAGCCTGAACAGTACTGTGAAAAGGGCCAAGGCTTTGAAGAGGTCTGCCTAGTTTTGACAAATTAGGAATTTGATTTCTTTTAGTAAGAAAGTGTTGTGGTTGTTCCAGCTGTGCCAAATGTTTGGATACATACATAAATATTGAAAGGGGCATTATACTCAATGACTGACCTAATGAATGCAGAGTACAGTGGAACAATTACATCTTGGACCTGGAAGCATTACCTCTAGTTCTAAGTTGTACAAAGAAAAAGGGCTTCATTACAACAGTGGATACACGATGACACAAGGAGAGCACATTATTAACAAAGATTTTCAGATCCCAACTACGGGATCAATTTTCTGTGGTATGTGTTTGCCAGTGTGATAGTTACAAGGGCATGCCGAAGGATATAATTACACAGTTTTTGACATTTACTTGTAGTCCATGGTTTTCACACTACTTTTTTGGTACAGGTCCTCTCGGATGGTCTTGGTGCCCTTTGTTGGGTTTATGATGCCACCAGGTTTACACTAGTCTGCAAACCTGATCAGCAACAAACCCTTAACATTAGCTTTGACCACTGAAAAGTAAAAGACAAACGGGAATGGCCCAAGAACTGAACCTTGGGGTACACCATTAGTGATAGAGCCACCTACCATAGCTTCCTGCATTGTGTTTGTGAGGCAATATGCTATTTAACTAGTTACACAGGGATTGACATTTAGCTGCGACAATGTTTCTATGATACCTGAATGCGGAATGGTGTTGAATGCCTTTGCAAGGTCTATATATGCGATACGCACTGTTTTGCCTTTGTCCATTGCTTCAAACATTTTTTCGAAAAAGTCAACCAGGCTAAGTAGGCAGAACTTGCCCTTGATGAATACAGGCCGGGTTGGTTCAAGAGTCTGCAGGTTGCTTAAGCTCTTATTTATTAATTCTATAATGACCCTCTCTACAGTCTTACAGATGAGACCGGTCAGGTTTATGACTCTATAATTGCCAGGGTCTACTGAAGCCCCTCCTTTGTTTAACGGAATAACTTTTGTCCTACATCCATCAGACAAAGCCTGTTTTGAGGATGATATTGAATAGTTTCTATAGGGGATCAGACAAGTCATGCTTTAGGCTGACCAAGAGGCAGCCTGATATGTTACCGGGCCTCACAGATGGAAGTTTTCTTGGCTTTAGATAGCACCTTGAGAACTTGTTCTTGGGAGATTTTATTTTTTAGGGAGTGAGTGGGTGGGTGTAGGTGCAATCTACGAATACTGGAGAGGAGAAGGGGGTGAAGACTAAACTAAAGTTGTCTGTTAGAAGACTTGTTATGTCCTGTGACTTCATGTGTTACTTACTACTCTCTCTACAAAATACCAGGCATTGGTTTTAAGATTTCTAACATAACTAATGGTAGCTTTGTGGATGTCCTTCACCTTGGTGGCTATTTTTACAACATAGCTGGCTTTAGTTGATTTAATCAGGGTTTGGAGTTCCTTGTTTAGTTTATCAGGAGCATCTCGGGCAAATTGAGTTAGATTTATTTTTGCAAGCAATGATTTTTCTTCTTTTATTTAAATCAGACAGCCTGATTATATTTGGGTTCCACCAAAAGGGGTTAATTCTTGAAAGTGACATTGTATTTTTGAGGTGGGACAGGCACAAATATGCTATTTACACACACACAGAATTTATCAGTGAAGGATTCCACATAAGCAGTGGAGTCATTTAGATGAAAGCTGCTTATGAATTTAGCTAGATCATCACTCAGTCTTGGTAGATTAGAATAATCTCTGGATGCTGAGGTACTGCTTCAGTCTTACAGTGAGTGTAACTAACATGTAGTCTGATTTGACCAGGAAGCAACAGATGATGGGGAGCAAAGCTGCCCCACACTGTTAAGGACCAAGTGCAGGATTTTGTTGCCCCTGGTTGGGGTGTGGATTAGCTAGGTCAGGCAGACTAATGATGGAGTCCAAAAATGTCTGTGCATACAGGTTTGAGGATGTATAAACTCTCAGCTTATAAAGGGTTAGCTGAAGTCTCCCAGAAGTGTCTGGCTTAACATATACAGATACTTCATATTAGGTAGAAGATATGGGCGGAGGGGGACAGATGAGATCCTGCATTTAGCTAGAATAAGTTAAATGGTCTTGTTAACAATTTGGACATGGGGAGATCTAGGTCATTATCTTGTCTAACAAGTCTGGAGATCAAGTTTTTTTTTTCTTTGGTTGTTAAAGAATATGGAGACACTGCCCCTTTAGTATATTTGTCTAATGCAGTGGGTCTGAACATGTGATAAGCATTGAAACCGTGCACTCATGTAATGCTTTGAATACTACTGAGCCAGGTCCCTGTGATGGTGAATATATTGATCTTTTCCAGGGTAAGACGTTCTTGTAGGGAGTGGAATTTTTGTTAAGGCACCTACCATTGATCAGCAATATTTTAATGATGCTCAGATTTTGTTTAGTCATGTTGGAAGCTGTATAACACGAACATTGCCTAAAAAAGCACTATGGAGGTAGACAAGGATTTATACAAAAGGCTTGAGGGAAGAGTTGTGGGTCATTTTTAGCAAAGCAGTTGGGGCTATATCATTGCTTCCTAGGCTGATATATATTGCAACTCCCGTTTGAATGACACCGGAAGCTAAGCCAGTTGTTAAAATCAATAATCGTTTGTAGTGTGGTATCATTTTTGGAAATGGTAGAATGCTGCTCAAAGGCTAGGTTCATACCAGCCTTAGATACTCATGTCCAAGGATTCTATTGCATCTCTTCACAGTCCAAGAAGATACATCAGATCATTTACACCCATATGTACTATGACTATGTCAAACGTGTACTTGTAGTGCAAGGACTTGAATGTGTGTGTCTGACAGGCAAATGAATGTGACACTCTCTTTGCACAACCTGGTAAGTGGTGCATCACTGTATCTCACTATGGTGTCAACAATGACTATGACATTCGATTGTGTGTAAGTTTGCCTTATGGGCTTTGAACCAAGTCAATGCGAAATCTGGATGCATTATTTCATACTGGGTACTGTCTGTGATGTGGATTTGCAAAGCTACTGAGGGTGCTTACTTATTCCTTAGGTTACATTTAAGACACCTTTGTCGTTTAGGTAGGTTACATTTAAGAGCCTCAGCACATGTAGATCTCTGTATTTGGTCTGACCTGCATATGTGTTTTACCGTTTGTTTGGTCTTCCACACCTGCATATCCTGTGTTGCTCCTTTGAATGGGATTTCTCATTTCCATGTAATTGTGCCTTCATTTGCATAAACTCCATATCGCCCAATTGCAACCACTACAGTTTTATGCAAATTATGTCTTTGAATCACCCACATCATGTTCATGGTCACTACAAGCACTGCTTTGTGCTGTGCACTGCTTAAACTTTCTACAATTCTCAGATCATTAATGCAAATGATGGTTATACCTGCACTTCTGGATGTTTCAGCGCACACTAGATTCTTTTAATAGCACAACAGCAAAATTTACTACCATGAAACAAAAATGTTTTAAATAACTTCAATGACAGAAAGAAGTGAATGCAAGTATGTTCAAAGAATACATTACCTAGAATGTCTAGATATGCTAGTTGAGGTAGTTTCCGCTGTACTGGTAGCACCACTGGATTCCACATCAGAGGTATTAGATGACTGGGCAGTTCTACAGGGGGTGAAATGCACAATATTTGGCAATTTAATAAGTACTTTTTAATATCAAAGTATTTACTGAAAATAAAATATTGCCAAGTTACACTGCAGAGAAAAACATCTGCACTAGGCCAAAACAGTGGCATTACGAAAGCAACAAATGTTTAAATTAAAAGAAAAGAGCATGCAAAGTCTACAAAACTTTATGCAACCAAATACAGAATGGATATGGTTAATTTCATCTACAAGAATTAACTAAAATCAAAAGCAAGAATTCATGCCAGGTAAAACTTGTTATCAAGAAAGGTGACAATTAGGATTCTACAACCATATCCAAAAAAGAAAGTGAAAGAAAAACGCACAGTGTGCAATAACAAAACAATATCATAGGTTACTACTAGGCTATTTGCCCTTGAAGGCCATTGTAAGCCTAATCAAACTTTCCAATCCAAAGGTAAGACTCAAACCCTGTACCCTGTCCCTATGAGGTAACCACCTTAACCATTACACCGAATTCTAACCCTGAAATACGAGGAACATTACGGGCTTCATAGGTAAAGTATTAGGCTATCTGCCCTTATGAACCCATTTTAAGCCTAGCGAATTTTCTTCAGTGAGAATCAAGCCCTTTACTTTGTGTTTGTGAGATTAACACCTTAACATTATACCAATCGCCATATTACACCATAACAGACTGAGAAGATACAGCCAACAAATGAGCAAACAGATTTGAAACAAATTTCAAGCCACAATGAGGAAAGTACAGTGTTGTACCTACCATAAATGTAGATGTCCGATAGGTATGCATCTGCAGTCATAACATATGGGTTGTCCTGCCTCAGGCAGCCCTTCGGTCGGCTGGATTCCAAAGTCTGGGTCTGGCTTCGGCTGATGTCGCATCTTCCCCAACGTCATAGCTGCTGGGGTATAAAGGCATCAGCCGACGCCATTTTCCTCAGTGTTTCTTGCCCCAGATGCCAGGTGCCCTCTAGGAAGGCTAAATTTGGATAAAAGTTGCAAATTCCAAACAGAATAAAACAATATATATATAAATATATTTATACATGCAAACAAATACACCATTATAGATTCCCCCAGCTAGCTGAAAGAGGGGTAAGCACCCTAGGAATACCACAGAGGGGAAGGCGGGTGGGTAATCCTGACTGCAGATGCATACCTATCGGACATCTACATTTATGGTAGGTACAAAACTGTACTATGTCCTTCAAGGATGCATCTGCAGTCATAACATACGGGTAGAATACCATAGCCAAACTGGGGGAGGAGGTACTCAGATAAGGATGGTGTAGTTATGATCCCCTGTAAAACTGCAGTTGCAAAACCTGCTCGGGATCTGGAGTATAAAGGTAGATTGTAATGCTTGGCAAATGTATGCACGGAGCTCCAAGTAGCAGCTTCTAAAATGTCCTTGGTAGCCACCCCTCGTAGGAAAGCTGTAGTGGTGGCTGTGGTTCTTGTGGAGTGAGGCCTGATATTTTCAGGAGCTGTCTTTCCATGAAAAGAATAGCAGAATCGAATGCAATTTCCTATCCATTTAGAGATTGTGTGTTTGGAAATTGCTTTTCCTTGCACTCCAGTTGCATATGCTACTAGAAGTTGGTCAGTTTTTCTGCTGGTCTTAGTTCTGTCCAGATAGTAGTGCAGTTGTCTGTGTACATCCAAGGTGTGCAGTAGTTTTTCCCCTCTGTTCTGTGGGTTAGGGAAGAACGTAGGCAAATGAATAGCTTGGTTCAAGGATACCCTGGATACCACCTTTGGCATGAAAGTAGGATTGGTTCTCAGAGACACTCTGTCCTGGTGAAAAATAAGGAAAGGCTGCACTGCCATCAGTGCCTGTAACTCGGATACTCTTCTTGCTGAAGTGACTGCTAGAAGGAAAGCAGTTTTCCAAGGTAAGAACTAAGTCTGCTGATGCTGCTGGTTCAAAAGGCGGTAGTGTTAATTTTTCCAGCACAAAGTTGAGATCCCATGCAGGAAGAGGGGGTTTTCTTGGAGGTTTTACATTTTTGATCCCTCTTAAAAATTGTCTGAGGAGAGGGTGAGAGAAGATAGGAGGATCCATGTTGTATTCTGCTGAAATTGCTGAAGCATGAATCTTAATGGAGGAGTAAAGACAGGCCTAGTATACTAGGATGTGTGCTAGGTTTGCCAGTGCGACATTTGTACCCTTTGAAGCGCTCCAAATGAGGAATCTCTTCCATTTGGCTGAATATGTCTTTCTTGTGGAGGGTCTACGGGCCTCCAGGATTATGTCCTTGACCCTCTGAGATAAGACAGTTTGGTTTTGTTTTAGGCAATTTTCCAGGCAGTCAGCTGCAGTGTTTTCAAGTTTGGATGCAGTGTCTTGAAGTTGTTCTGCGTTAGAAGTAGAGGCCATAGGGGTAGAGGCCCTGGCTTCTTCTGAGACATGCTTCTCAGTAGCGGATACCATTGTTGCCTTGGCCAGTCCGGAGCTATCAGTATCACCTTTGGCTGCTCCTCTCTGATCTTCAGTAGTACTCTGTACATTAATGGGAGTGGTGGAAAAGCATACAGTGTTAGGGCATTCCAGTTGAAAGAGAGGGAGTCCACCTTCCAGGCTTGTGGGTGGTATACTCTTAAGCAGAATTTCTTCAGTTGATTGTTGAGTGGGGAGGCGAACAGGTCTATCTCTGGCATTCCCCATTTTTCTGTTATGATTTTGAACATATCTGGATGCAGTATCCATTCGTGAGCATCCGTGGTAGTTCTGCTTAAGCTGTCTGCTAGTGAATTCTCTTTTCCTGGAACGAATTTGGCCTGCAGTTGAATGTTGAGATTCAGGGCTAGGTTCCACAGATCCATTGCCATCCGGCATAGAGGATAGGAATGCGTGCCTCCCTGTTTGCTTATGTACCACATGACTGTGGTATTGTCTGTCCTTATCAGCAGTTGACCCTGCTGGAGGAATGATTTGAATGCCTCGATTGCATGCTTCACTGCCAGCATCTCCTTTAGGTTTATGTGCAAATTTAGCTGGTCTGGAGTCCATAGGCCTTGGATGCACTTGTCTTCTGTGTGTGCTCCTCATCCTAGATCTGAGGCGTCCGTGGTGATGGTTTGCCTTGGTTGTGGTTTGTTGAAAGGCAACCCTCTGTTGGCTTGGCAGGCCTGAGTCCACCACAGGAATTCCTTTTTCAAGCATGGAATGATTGGAATCATGGTTTCTAGACTGTGCCTGTGTTGAGACCATACATTCCTTAGGTACCATTGTAATTTCCTCATATGCAGCCTGGCATGTGGGATCAAGATTATGCAAGATGCCATGTAACCCAGGGCCTGCAGGACTTCCCTTGCAGTGAGCTGAGTTTGTCTTGTCAAAGCCATGAAGTAGACTGGTAGTTGCTTTTGTTTTTCTTCAATGAGAAAAGCCATCTGAGTTATTGTGTCCAAATCCGCACCCAAAAAGGTTATCCTTTGGGATGGCACTAGTCTTGACTTCTGGATGTTGACTGTGTATCCCAAGGCCTGTAACAGGTGTATGACATAGGCCAAATCCTTTATAAGTCTTGTCCTGTTCTCCGCTTGTATTAGGCAGCTGTCCAGGTATGGGTATATTTGAATTCCCTGAAGCCTGCAATGTGCAATTAATGATGCCAGGCATTTCGTGAATACTCTGGGCGCAGTAGATAAGCCAAACGGCAATGCTGAGAATTGATAATGCTCTGATCCTGCAAGAAATCTGAGGTGTCTTCTGCAATCTGGTCGTATAGGGACGTGCAGGTATGCCTCATTGAGATCTAGAGTCACCAGCCAAGACTCCTTGCCCAACATGGGAAGAAGCTGCTGTAGGGTCAGCATTTTGAATTTTGGCACAATGAGATATGTGTTTAGTGCGGACAAGTCGAGAATAGGCCTCCATTGGGTTTCTTTTCTTGGTACAAGGAATAGTCTGGAGTAAAAGCCTTGACTTTGTTCCCGAGATGGTACCCTTTCTATTGCTTTCATCTGAAGTAAATGATTGATTTGTCTTAAAGCCTCTGGCTTCTGGTTTGGTGGTAGGTTTGGCATTCTGCTCCTTCTTGGTAAAGTGTGGAAATGAAACCTGTAGCCTTTGTCTATTGTTTGCAATATCCATTTGTCTTTTGTAATGCAATGCCAGTTTTTTGAGAATAAAGCCAATTTTCCGCCCAAGGGTGCTTCCAGCTGTTCTCTTGTAGGCGGAATGTGAGTCAAGTCATTGTGTTTGTCCTGTGGAAGTGGTTGTAGCTGCAGCTGTGGCAGTACTCCTTTGGTTGGCAGGTTGCCACTGGCGACCCCTGTAGGTACCCTTTGATTGACCTCTGCCTCTTGGGCGTCTATTCCTGCCCCTCTGTGCCTTGGAGGTGTCTGGAAAGGACCAATTCTTTGAAGGCCAGTTTCTGCTGAACCTCGGAGGTTGGACCTGCAGAAATTCCTTAACTGTTTGCACAAATTTTGCTTTTTCTTCCACTTTCTTTAGAATCTCCCGTGCAGGGGAGCAAAATAAACTGTTTCTCCATTGGAGCATCTAGGAGTTTAGCCTTGACATGGTCCGGCAAGGATTGCTCTTTTAGCCAGGCATGTCTACGAATTACTGCCCCAGTCATAGCTGATCTAAATGAAGCTTCCAGGGCATCATAGCCACATTTTAAGAAGTGGTTACTGACCTGCTGAGAATTGTGTACCAAATCTTGAAGGGCCTTACGGTCTAAAGGTTCAGGAGAAGAAAGCTTTTTATTCAGCTGATCTAGCAAATATTCCTGGTACTGTATCATATGGAATTGACAGTTCAAAGCCCTGGCAGAAAGAGTAGCAGAGGTGTAAACCTTTTTTCCCCATCTCTCTAATACTCTTGACTCCCTTTCAGAGGGTAGTGGGTTTTTAGCAGTGGCAGCTGCAACACCTTTCAGGCCCTGCAAAATTGTTTCTGGGTCTGCAGCATGGGCTTTATACAAGTGGAAATGGGAATCAGGAACCCTGTAGTATCTGTCAGGTTTGGCAGGGGCCGGGGGAAGTGAGTCAGGAGCAGAGCTGACAGCATTATATGCATCATCAACTACAGTTAGCACAGGTGGTATGGCTAAAGGCCTATGCTGTGGTAAGTGCAAGAAAGTCCTTAGTCTTTTTCTAGAATCAGAGAAATCTTGACCATGCCATTGAAAGTGTTCCCTCATAGAGTGTAAAGTTTCCCCAAATGAAAATTCCTCTGGAGGGGAAGCAGAAGGGAAAGAGTCGTCTGCATCAGAATCCTCATAAGGTGAGTATGGCCCTTCCTGATGGTCTGACAAATCAGATCCATCGGAGGAGTAGTCAGAGGAGAGAGGTTCAGGGGGTTCAGTCCTGGGCCTTTTGTCAGGAGGAGGATGGGAGGCCCTGTCTGGGTGAGGTTGGGAACCTCTAATCAGAGAAATAAGGTCCTCAGCAAGACTGAGCATCTGGGAACTTGAGGAAGGCCTCAGAGGTAGATTTTGCAGGCAATGCTTTAGCAATTTTAGCTGCTTTAGCCCTGGAGAAAGCCTTAATAGACATAGAAACAGGGGGCCTAGCTGCGCCACGTGCAGGAGTGGAAATGTCCAAAGGAATAGTGTCGGACAAATCTTGTGCACTTGCTTCTTCGGTAGGGATTTCTGTAGCCGACTCGGCCGGGGCCTTGCTGGCCACAGTTGTCGGGGGTATGTTTTCGGCGGAAGGAAGAACCGAGGCCTCGGTTTCAGCCGAAAAAGAGACACTCGCGGTAGGCCTAACCGCTGTTTCAGCCAAAACTGCGGGCCACGAGTGTCAGTCCTTTTCCTTGCGTTTTTTGGCTAAATGCGTAGTCGGAGTCTCCGACGGCATTTTATATGCAAAAGCGGAGCCAAAAAACTCTTCCGCAAACTCCGACCGACGTCTAAGAGTCTGTCGGTTGAAGGAGGCACAGGCTAAACAAGCTGATACGTCGTGGTCTGGGCCTAAGCAAGGAAGGCAGTAGGAATGGAAATCCTTATGAGGTATTTGTTTCCCACAAGTTAAACAATTATTTACTTTGTCTGACATCGGCTGAGGCAAGAAAGAGTCCCCAACGGGGTACTTAGCTTTTTAGAAGTTTTCGGTAGCTGAATCTCTGGATCTGACCGACCGGTACTTGCAAACATCTTCTGCTTCGGGCACCGCGCGGCAAGAAAGACTGAGGAAAAGGGCGTCGGCTGATGCCTTTATACCCCAGCAGCTATGACGTCGGGGAAGATGCGACATCAGCCGAAGCCAGACCCAGACTTTGGAATCCGGCCGACCGAAGGGCTGCCTGAGGCAGGACAACCCATATGTTATGACTGCAGATGCATCCTTGAAGGACATCTCCTCCACTCTACCTCTATACAGCACAACTACATCCAAAATGGTCATGCCTGTCCTCAGTAAGGTCAAAGACACCAGTCCCAACATAACAGATGAGATACCAGGATGCCAAATTTGCACAATAAAAAATAGTTTAGTACATACTATTACACAAATTCTTATCATAACCTTAAAAGCTTCTAAGCCCCACATATTTGGAAGCAGGATATAAATTCATAGGAGGTTACTAAGCTAGCAGCCCTAGAGCCTTTATAAGCTTAGCCATGTCAATTCTGGGTTGCCCCAATTGTCCATGGTAAGACGGACATACTCTACAGATCAGCACTGACTACCCCTGTTCATGAGGGACATGAGTGCCACCCCCGGGGTGAATCTGCAGTTACCCATCCATTTGAACAGTTTACGTTTGAGTAGGGTCATTGAGGAACTCTGCTTAACATGAATTGGAAGTTTATTCTGGAGCAGAGGCATTCTCTGGGAGACATACCTGCTTATCCAGCATGTCCTGTTAATGTTACTGGCAAGGCTGCGATCCCTAGAGCGAGTGATTCTAGTGCCATTTGATTTGCAGATGTGCAGAATTTCCAATTAGGTTGGGGTTAGAGACTGGCCAGAAGGCCAAACACAAGTCGCTTCTCAGTAGCCTATATGACACAGAGCACAATGACAGGGCTTTCCGTCTAACCACAGAGGTCATGGTTTGGAGGCCTTGTATCTTCTTAGTGAGAAACCTCTGATCTCTCCAGTTTCGTAAAAAAAAAAAAAACAATGAAGGCAGAAACCACCAGGCCGAACTAGTGCACAATGAGCATTTTCGGGTACACAACCCTTCATCAGATAAAATACTAGCAGAATCTGTTCTTATTTTAAACTTAGTTACAACCAATCAATTGTCAGTATTGCACCCTCCTTTTCTTTATAACAGGTTTTAAAGGGACAATCCCATTTAAACCTGGTACTTTGTCAGCCCCTAGTCTCACAGTCCACTTCATTTCATTATATTCAGTGTGGTTGACTAAATCACCCCCCCCTAATGTTTCTGTTCATAATCTGCAGTACCATGAACAAAAAAGTATGTCCTACATTCATCTCAATGTGATGATACAAGGTAATGTGTATACTCTTAAGCTTTATATCAGAAACATGTTTTAAAATACAATTTTTCAATTTACAATTGGTCTTTCCTACATAGTATAATGTACAATTCTGGCAGACAGCTAAATAAATAACGCTCTGTGTATTACAATCAGCATAACATTTTAACAAATACTTTCATCCTGTCTTGGAGTGAATACATTTTCTTACATGATGTAACTACAAGCCTTACACTGGCGGCATATATGTGTACCTATCCGTTGTGTAGATGGTATTAGAATATTGCCCAGACCAGGTTCATGGCATAGCCTATCTTTTACATATTTATTCCTTCTAAAGGTAAAATAAGGTTGTGGGCCAACCGCATTAGCCATCTTATTATCGGTTTGTAAAATTTTCCAATTATGCTTGATTATATTACAAATGCCCCCCCCCCCCCATCATTACTGTATGTGAGGAACATGCACACCCCTTCATTTTTCTTTATATCTACTTTTTCTCCATTTTATTCCATCTCCTGGAGAACCACAGTCTTACCATGCTATGCCTTGTTGGTAATATTACCACCTAATGCCTTTTCAACATATTACTGTTTATAACCCCTTTTTTCCAGATTCCATTCCAAAGTACTTACTTCACTTTCAAACTTATTATCATTTGTACAAAGATGCGAGATCCTATGTACCTGCCCTTATAAAACTTTACCAAATGTGTGTCTGGGGTGCATGCTGTAAAATGACAGCAAAATGTTCCGCCAACATGCTTTCCTATATAGCAATGTTTTGAAAACATCCTCCCAATCCTTACTGATGCAAACATCTAAATAATCTATAACAGTTTCAGAAAAAGCCAATGAAAATCTGAAAAAATCCGTAGTAATCTCCAAATATTCTACAAAGGATATCAACTCATTTTTTCTTCCCTTCCACAAGAAAAACTCAGTCTACAAATCTGGTATAAAATTCCCAACAACACCTGCCATTCATGTCGTGCATTAAATATAACCAAATCCTCCCATTAAGCTAAGACAAGGTTCACATATGAGTTGGCACAGGGTGTTCCCATTGTGACACCTTGTCTTTGCCAATAATATCTCCATTGACACATGAAAATATTATTCTCTAATACCATCCTTAGTAACTTGCAAATTCTCTGATCATCATCATCATGGTCAAAGCCCGCTTTTTCTAATAATATATTCTCACCTGCCTTTAAGCCATAATCATCATTTATAACTGTAAAATAATTATTTACATCTAATGTGAGGAACACATAACTCTGGCCACTTTCTTTTTGCAAGTACTCATATAAGGAATTCAAAAACTGGATGTGTCCTTTAATATTCTGGGGAATAATTGTAGTACTGGTTTTACGGCAAACTCTACCTAGACATATTTTCGGTCACCCATCCCCTTCCAGAAACAATAGGTCTTAGGGGTGAGTTCAGTACATCTTTATTTATCTTTGGGAGGGCCTTAAAAATGGGCACAACAGGGTGGTGGTCAACCAATAAAATTTGCAGGGTTGTCTCATCTAATAAACCAACTTTTTGCATATTAATTGAAGAGTTCTGTCTGCAACCACATTTGACATGATTGGTGAAATTGGGCAAAAAGTTATATCATCTTGTAATAAAAATAGCATTCTGTCACAATACCATTGTTTGTTCATCACTACAATAGCCCCTCATCTGCTTGTTTTATTACAATGCACTCATCTTGACTTGATAAATCCAAAGTCATTCTTCTGTTGCATAGATAAATTATGATATTTTACCTTTTTTTTTTTACTCGGTAAATATTCGGCTATTTCCTGTTCACATACTTTTAAAAACATTGTCATAGTAGGTTGTAGCATCAGTACAAATACACTTGGCTGTCTAAAAACATATTCTGTTGAATTACCATCATTGCCAAACATTTGCCTAAGCATGACAATGCGAGCAAAACACAATGTCCACAATCACCTGACAGTAATCCGAACCTACACTGGGTATGAACGTTAAGCCCTTATTTAAAACAAATTGTTCAGCAGAAAAAACAATACCTGACAGATTATACATAATGTCATCATCGACAGTCATTGGGGAATTCCGCCACCTTTTCTGATCCCTGTTGCGTGACATACTTCGTTCCCGTGAATATTTCTTTTTTACTGGTACTGGGAGCATAGGAAAAGTGACGTTGCTCTTTTCTACAGAAAATTCTGATCATGCCTCCCAAAGCCAAAAATCCGTCTGTACTAGTGTTGGACATAGAGGGTAGCGATGCTGCCTCAGATGATTCAATTCCATTGCATTCATTGGTTGTCACATCACTGTTGATAGGTCGTTATGCAGTAGTCATGGAAACATTGGGACTGTGGCTATGCATCATGTTAGCCGATACTAAAGAAACCATTCTATCCAAATCAGGACATACCGCATGTCTCAAACATAACATCGTTCCCAGGGGCCTCCATGCACTCTGCATGCCCACACAGGGAGAGACGTATCCAAATTTACTTGCAGTTGGCAGGAGATTAACCCTACAGACTAGTATGTCTTACATGCGACTACTAATCAAATATTTTTCACCCGAGAAGGATTTGATGGCTAAGGTAGAAACCATGCAGAAAGATATTGAAACTAGATTTAAAGAGGAGTATCAGGTGGATAGACTGGTTAATGTATTTTGTGCAGTTGCTGCCTAAGGTACAAGGCTGCAACAAATTAAGACAAAGAAACTGGCACAAGATTATCATGATTTCTCTGCTGGCTGTATTTTTACTTGGCCACACGAGAATGTGTTAAAAAAATTATCTAATTGAAACTTTAACCAGGGAACCAGCTCCAAATCATCGGCAGGAAAAAGAACTAAACAATGCAGTATGTCCTGATTTGGACAAAATGGTTTCTTTAATATCGGCTAACATGATGAATCCAACCAGACTCTAGCATAATATAAGAAGTGATGGACAGAATAAACATGCAACTCATGTACAAGAAATATCTTCCTCTACTATCTCAGTACAGGTCTGGCAAATGCAGAGCTTTTATGTTTAACTTTATAAAATTTGAAAGTATGATCGCTGCCCTGGATGAATGCTTAGCTGCTCAAGCAGCTGCCTTGATGTTGCTAAAGTGTTTGACACTACTCCCAATAATGGGATCATGCATAATCTCAGGGAACTGAAGGTAAATGAAACTGCAATAACTTGGGCTCACAGTTAACAGCATGATCATATAAAACAAGTATCTGCAACACTCCCTGATGCCAGTGAAATCCTTTCAAGGCTCTGCCTTTGGCCTACAACTTTTGGACATTTTTCTCTTCCAATGCCGGAGTCACCAAATAATGTATATATGACTTACAGCCATTGTGCTTAATTCTGCTGATACCACCTTCTTTCAAATAGCACTGAACATTACACACAACCAGACCAGTAGAGAGATAATACTGCATTCAGTGTAAAAAATGCAGCATTTTGGCATATGGGGTGAGCGGAGGCCATCTCTACATACCACGGATAGGCAACAACTAAAAACTAACATAAGAGAAAAAAAGGTACAGGGAAACAATGAAAGAAACCAAATACAGATCCACGGGCAGACAAAATGGTGAATGCAAATGATACATTTATTACATATACTGAAACTGACAACATTATAAAACCATAAGCGCTTTCGTGTGGAATTATACCAAATCTCCTCAGATAAATTTTAAAAACCATCATGTAAGAACCTTGTATACTAAAAAAATCATATGAGTACTCTGAACCTGATGATCTGTACAAGAGAAGAAAAAAAAAGAGCCCATGTAGATTGTGACCTTTTATTTATGCCTATATGCCAACTACCATAAATAAAGCACATGGAGTTGCGCACAAGTTCCGTTCATTCTCTGAAGTTGACAGCCATGTCAGGGAAAGAACTGTCCTTCTATACAGCTCCTATCAGACCAATTATAGAATCCTGTATCTTGTTATGTAATTTATTCATCTACCATTTAGTGCAAACGGAAATGCTATAAAGAATCCTCAACAAAAAAGCAAAAAGGGGAAAAACTGAAAGGCTTCAAGGCTGACTTTACAGCAAAAGACTTGAACAACCCCCTCATTTACCTGTATGTTACTGCCTTCTTACATGAGATCTTTGTCTTCAATATTTGAAGATGTATATAGTTTTGTGTGTTAATATTAAATGAATAGGTTATAGGGGTTTGTTGGAGGGCTTGCAATATAACAAAAAGTTTTCTAAGATGTGGCATAGGCTGAAATGGATATGACAAGAAACTATGTAAAAGTACAACCTGCCAGACAGTGTATACATGTAACACAAAAGCTGGAACTAGACATTTAACAAAAAGGAGTTATACATAAAAGGTAGAAACAATGACTTTTTTAATACAATGATGCTTTCTGCAATGTCATTAAATGACAATTGTCTGACAGGTAAGTGATTATTCAGCGGAATATCTGGGACAAAAAAAAAGGGGAGTACTTAACATTAAGTGCAAGAGGAGCTCCAACAGTGACAAAAGCGGATAAAAAAAAAATAATGTTAGATTGGTAGCTCTAAGGGACTACTGGCAAGGGAGGAGGATTAAACTGGCATATGTATTTATATTCCAACTAAAACTGCTATAATGGAGCTTATAAAAATTCTGGGAGAAATAATCAGTTTTCAGCAAGGCAAATTACTTATACGTAGGGAATGGAATTTGATTTGCAGCAGTGAAGATGCGTCTGGGGGCCCAGAAGGAAAGCAGGGTAGATTTTTGAAGAAATTTATGAAAACATTTGGAATGAAAGATGTGAATTCAGTAATAAGAGTTTGGAGCGAATTTACATATTATTCCCCAAAATATAAAAATTGGGCTAGGCTAGATAGAACTTATATCCCAGGATGCACCACTACCATCCCTCTATTCTAGTTTGTCCCGCACACACATACATACCCTGCTTATATAACATCGTCAGATGAAGATGAAACAAAATAAAAACAGAAGAACTCCACTCCAATCTTCTCTTCTGATCCAAGGGGGGAAGGAGGGGGGTTAGAGATAGAGAGATGGAGATGGAACAACATCTGAAGTTGCGGTGAGTACATAACTAAAAGATGTTATGTGATCATAGCAGCTTTGATGGTTGGCCCAATTTATTATCTATCTGAGGGACAAACAACTGGTCTCTACCCACGGGTTGCTGAGTCCTGTCTAAATAGAAGACATTTCACAGGAATGTGTGCATTTAATTGAAGGTCTTGATACGCACCCAATGACTACTTCAGATCATGTGTAAATAACTAAAATAAAAACACAGGGTAATGAAATAAAAATGAAACAATGGCACTTTCCCACCTATCTGTTGAAAAGAGAATAATTTAAGGAATGGGTAGTGGAGATTCTTCAGATGATTTTAGAAAGGTTAAAAATTACCTCTGAAAACATAGGTAAGGAGTGGGATAAAATTAAGGTGCAGTTTAAAAATAGGGTGGAAATAAAAGAAAGGGAGCTATGGTTAAGAAGTAACAAGAATTATTTACAGGAAGTGACAAATGTTTAAGTATTGCAGAACAAGGAGAATCTCACAGAACAGGATCAAATGCAGACTGCTATGCAGAAAAATAAGGTATTACACTGATAATGCACACAAATTTATTAATTTTGCTGTTAAGAAACTTTTTTTTGATAACACTACAGCACAAAACTTTTTAGCAAGACAAATCAGGCAACAGAAGTAGAAAGGGCTGTTGCCAAGCTTAGGAAGGTAACAAGAGATACTGTAGAGATATTAGAAATATTTTAGAAATTCTATGAAAGTCTATATAAAGCAGTGAAATATGGAAATCAAGAAAATATACAAATGAAAATGTTTATGGAAGATTTAAATATGTCAGGGTTAGAGGTAGAGGAGGCTTAATTAATGATCAGGATAGCAGGGGATGAGATAAAAATTAGGATGTATAAGCAATCTACGGGAAAATCCCCAGCAACAGATGGCATTTCCTGTCAAATTTTGGAAGCTAGGAGAGAAAAACTGATAAACATCTGTAAGGTTTTAACAGTATTTTAAGAGAAGAAGTATGTAATACCTAAACAAGGTGAAGAACCATCAGATCCACCTTCATACAGGCCAAATTCAATATTAAACCATGTTTATAGGTTCATAGGTTGGTACTAGGCTATCAGCCCTAGGGCCTATACAATATACAAGCCTAGCCATAACAATTCTCTGGCTATTTCTTCCCACACTACTTACTTGCCTGGACCCCCCCCCTTTTTTCTGTACATTGTTTTTATTTGACAAAACATTCACAGTCGTAAATGCCAAGTTATTCCTGCTTGCAATTTAACTGGTTTGTTTTGCTGCAATCCTCTTGTCTCTCTCTCTTAGCAATAGTAAGACGGATACCCTTTCCACAAGGTATGGATATCCATGGTTTGTTACCCTTGCCGACAAAAATATTTGACAATCTGGTAGCAAAGCTGTTGCCATTAGCATCTTTTACATGGACAACATCAAATGAGCCCGGGTGTCTCTCTCTGTTGGTAATCACACCAATACGACCCAAGTTAGCACCACCAGTTACCATACACAAGTTCCCTGCATCAATCTTGATCATGTCTGTTATTTTGCCACTCTCCAAGTTGATCTGCACTGTATCATTCACTTTGATGAGGGGATCTGGGTAACGGATAGTGCGTGCATCATGAGTCACCAAGTGAGGGATTCCTTTATTGCGCACAAAGATTTTTCTGACCTTGCACAGCTTGTACTTGGCTTCTTCAGCAGTGATTTGGTGAACAGCAAACCGCCCTTTTGTATCATAAACAAGCCAGAAATGTCCTCCTGTTTTTTTAAATGCTAATAACATCCATGAAACCAGAAGGACAGGTGATGTCAATGCGGACCTTACCATCAACCTTTATGAACCTCTGCATGCATATTTTCTTCACCTCGTCACCAGTTAGGGCATACTTGAGGCGATTCTTGAGGAAGATTATTTGAGGCAAGCATTCTCGGAGTTTATGTGGAACAGTTGAAGGACATGGTGCAAATACACGCGTCAGTTTATCCAGCATCCATTGTTTTGGTGCTGCAACACGCTTCAAGTGCTTCTTTGGACCACGGGCCATGGCTGGATCTCCAGAAAGAAGGACCACCTCATGCTTACCGACGCAAATAATGACATCACCTACGAAGAGCTGAAAGGGACAATCTTGTGCCTCACAAAATTGAGGTTCCATGCAGGAGTTGGTGATCTGGGAGGCCTTAAATTTTTGGCCCATCTAAGATACTGTTTTAGCAGAGGATTAATGAAGATGGGAGGCTCCATGTTGTAATGAGCAGAGATGGCAGAGGCATGGATTTTTATTGAAGAGAAGGATAGGCCCTTGTCAAGCATCTCAGTCAAGTATTGTAAAATCTGAGGGATATTTGGTTTTGCTGTGTCAGTTCCTTCTGCTTGGTTCCAAGCACAGAATCTCTTCCATTTATCAGCATAAGATTTTCTAGTACTAGGCCTTCTGGCTTCCAAAATGACATCCATAACAGATTTACTGAGAGATGTTGTTTGAATAATTACATGGTCAGCCATAAAGTGTGTATGTGTACAATGGCTAAAAGAATTGCAAAAGTAATGCCAATATTTATAGATATGGATCAGTGTGATTTTGTGGAGGGAAGGCAAACATTTGACAACATTAACTGAACACTGATGATCCAGAGAGAAGCAAAATGTAAGAAAATATCATTGTTGTTGGTGGGTCTTAATGCAGAGAAAGCATATGACACAGTAAGCTGAGACTTTATGAGCATGGCAATGGTAGAATATGTACTTCCTGAAAAAAAATTATAAGGTTGATTGGGAGGAGATATGAGCAATTGGAGGTGAAAATTAAAGTGGGTGGGGTCCCATCTGATAATTTCTTCTTGAACAGAGAAACCGGGCAGGAGTGTCATCTTTCCCCTTTGCATTATATTTAGAACTACTGGCAAAGAAAATAAGGGAATCAGAAATTCAAGGATATAATTGGTATGGTGGTGAAGAAAAACTGGCTCTGTTTGCAGATGATATTATTTTATATCTGACAAAACTAGAGACATTACAATGCTATGGAGCGTTTTGAAACAATTTCAGATCTTTTCTGGATACAAAATTAATGAAGCTAAAACAAATGCAATAGCAGTAAATTATATATCCACATATGAAATTGGTTCAGCAAGACCCATATTTATGGGGGCATTATAAGAAATATTTAGGAATATGGATTACAAATGATTCTGGTGTGGCAGCTAAGAATATGTGAGAGGATACTAAACAAAAGAGTTTACAAAAACTGAGAAAATGGAAGCTTTGTTATATGGATATGGTTAAGTAAGCTACCAACTGTTAAAATGTTTTAGTCCCATTAGTCTTATACACAGGTCAGGCATATTTTTATGAACCAGAGAAGTTGTGCATAGCAATTAATAAAGAGCTGAAGAATTTTAGCTGAGAGAGGAAGATGACAAGAGTCAAGTGGAATAAGCAGATTCTTTCAGTGAAACAGGGCAGATTGGGATTACCCGATTTGAAGGGGTATTTCAGAGCTACACAGTTAAGGCTCCTATACATAGTACATGTAGAAAACTATAACTCAAAGCAAACATGGATGATGATGAAACATGAGGGAAGCTCAAGAAACAAGGAGAGACTGGGATTTTGGATGCAGGCCTTTAAGGAGAATAACAATCATACAGAATATTAAATCTATAAAGTAGCACAAAGTATCATAAGAACTAGGCCAACATGGGAATGGAGAAAGGAGATTTTACTGATAGGGATGACTGCAATTAGGGATATAGACAATAGGCAAGAGGGGGCTGGAGTGTACTGGCGAAGGAACCCAAATAATTAGAGAAGGAAAGAAGACACAATGGGAAGATGCTAGGAATTTACTTGCACTACAGGTCAGAGATTACCTTCCCTTATCAAGGGCTGACAGAGTACACGGAAAGAGAAAGAAATATGGCTTCCTACATGAAAGACCAGCACTGGTAAAGTTTTTAGTAGAATCTAGAACACAAGCTGCCATTAAAAAAAAAGAAATAATTAGTAGAGCATATAAAATATTGCATGGTAAGTATAAGAATCAGATGAGGTTAGAAAGGATTGGGAAGAGAGATTGGATAAGCAATTCAAAAAGAAACAATGGGAGGCTATGTCTCCTAAATATGCAACAAAATCTAGATAATTTAGGATTTTTGCTTGGAAATGTTTACATAGATATTTTTATACCCCAAATAGACCCCAGAGAATTTTTCCACAGGTAGACAGCAAATGTTGGGAGGTATGACAGGGAAGAAAAAGGTAATTGGGAACAGATTTTCTGGGAGTGCAGTGAGTTGTCAGACTAAGGATTCCCTGGGGGATGCACTGTCAGAGATGTTGGGTGGGCAGATTGGTGTGACGAGGGAGATGACTTTCCTGAGCTATGATACACAATTGGAATTGCCTAGACAGAAGGCCTTACTGTGTCTAATTATGGTGGCTGCCAAAAAAAGGCAATTACTAGAAAACAGAAATCAAAATCTAAACCAACTATACTAGAAGTAGTGAGGTTAGTAACAGAGACAAAAAAAAAACCGGAACGGAGATCTTTAGAAAAGGGTAGGAGTAAACTACATAGGAAAAAAATGGGAAATGTGGGAACAATACATAAACGGGAATGATGTATAAAATAAGGCAGGAGTTAAATAAGATACATAACATTTGACTTAAAATGATTGGGTGGATTGTAAGTGATGTATAATGTTTGCAACTGGGAGTGTGTCAGTGTGGTTTGTGATGCAAAATGCTTGCAACTAGGATTATGTTGGTATGGATTGTTTTAATTTATAGAAATGTGTGACTGTCTATGTCGTAAGTGATAATTTAATAGAGATGTTTTTTGTTTAAAAAAGTAGGAATTGAACCATTTATTTGATGTTGCTTAAGTTATATGATACAGAGCAATGTATGTGAACTATAACGTTTGCAAACGTGAACTTGTTGATACAGTTTTATTGCTTTAATATAAATATAAATTTGCATATGGCATAAATGATCATTAAATAAAGGTGTTTAAAAAACCCCCACATAACTAAAGCTCTGAGCTGCTAATCAGCTGCTAGCTGTGTCCTGGGTACTGGGCTTGATTCCTTCCAATTAGCCACAGAATGCTCCTTGGTCACCCCTAAAAAGGGACAACTGTTTCTAAGGGGCTTACCTGGTCAATAAATAAGTTAAAATAGATCCTTGATAGTCAGCAGGTCTACAGCTTGACCAAACATATTAACAGGATCCTGTATGAGACAAGAACACTGGAAAAAATGGTGCCAGGACCCCGCACCCCCTAAAAAAAAAAGAAATCCTTCAATTAGGAGAGTCTGGCTGGAGGATTGCTCATTCTAACCATACACATATGCATTAACTGTTCAAAGTGTACAAGTAACAGTGCCCATAAAATATTCAGTTCTCAGAGAAGAGGTCTGGAAAACTAATAGAACAAATCTGGATCCTAAAACTAAGGAAAAAACCTGAAAAGTTAAGTCATACTTGATGTAAAACCCTCTGTATTAAAGCAAGTGTTCCGTTACAGCAGGTGCACAATTTAAATCAGCTGTCTTAATACAGCAGTTACCGCAACTATGATTAGCAAGCAGTCCCTATAATGATCTCTCTCAGCTGTAAACTTCTGAACACACATTAACCTAACTTTCCATAAGAAACGAGGACCCTAAACAAAGACGCATTGAAAACTGATGGGAGATTCAGGACATAGTCACTGCACTGTGGGCTGCAATTAAAAGCACTTGAAACACTACTTTGGGTATATCAGGGAGCCAATATAGATATAAATTTACTCACATAGATACAATGCATTTTTTATATGTATGTATGTATGAGGAAAAAACGCAAGAGAGAAAATTGAGAGAAGAAGGAGCCACTTTTTTTATTTTAAGTATTTTTAAGAGTTTAAGTTTCTGCTTTTTTTGCATAGCTTGGCCTTTTTTTCTGTTTTCTTAACTGTGTTTGCATGGTTCTGTAGCTGTAAGCAGCTTTCTACCAAACAAACTAAAAGCTGTTTTGCTGTATTATTTAAATGCACAATTTAATTTTAACTTGTTTATTCTCTGTCCTGCATTTTTTCTACCTGGGACCTTTACTGCTTGTGTGGGGGTCACTGTTACTTGTGTATATCTCTTGTATTACTTGTGAACTTCCTATAAAAAAAAAAACAAAACAAAAACCTCTCTTGCTTTTTTCTTTTCAAAAAAAAAAAGTTAAAAAAAAGCTCAGTTACAGCTGTGTTCTTCCTGCTTTGAAAGTTTCTGTGAGGCCATTTTTGATTGGGCTGAAGTTTATTCTGTGTTTGTGTTTATCAGTGGGAGTGACTAATGAGCAGCTTCCCTCCTGCCCATTGAGAGGTGGTACTATCCTGAACTAGGGTTTTATTGGCCAACTCCTTCATTTCCACTTTAAAACCTAGTTGCTCTTAAAACCCCAGTGTTTTTCAGGCTTGTTCTCTGTTCAGGCTTGCTATTGTTGGTGTTGGTAGACTTGAGAGAAGAAGGGGGCTGAGAAGAGAAGGAGAGACTTACCTTTTTTTTAATTATTTTTTTTCTGTTTTTTTATTAAGTTTTTTTTCATAGCTGTCTGGCTAGGCTGAGTTTTCTGGCTTGTTAAACCATTTAGATGATATTAGTAGTTGTATTTAGAGCACAAACTAAAAGTTTGAGCTACCTTTTCTTGCTTTTGCCAAATTTTAAAATGTTTTTTTCTTAAAAACTTGCATATTTTCTGTTCCAATACTGCACCTTTACCTTAAGGGAATTTACTTATTACTTCATAACTTATAGTAAAAACAAAAACTCTGCTATCTCTTTGTAAAAAAAAAAAAAAAAAAAAAAAAAATTTCCTTTTTTGTCTTGCTGTTCTGAACTGTTTGTTTCTTTCTGCTTTTGCTGGCTGCTTGGTTGGAAGGGAGGGTAGTGCCGTTTTGCTTGGGCTGAAGGAGGGTCTAGTTTATCAGTGGGATGGAGTGGTGGTTAAGCTTCCCAAACTGTAGAGAGGTGGGTACTGACTTGTCATTTCCATATAGTTTATTGGCCACTGAGGGATCATTGGTTTAGGCAGTGACTTCAGGTTTGGAGGCACACTTTGGGTCATTTTCCTTGTTTGACAATGGCCCTGCTATAAAGCACGCTTTTAGCGACGAATAAAACACTGAAGCGGAGTTGCTACTGATTTAGCGGAGTTGCTACTGTTGCAGGCTTAAACCAAGCAGCTACCTAAAGTCTAAACTTTCAAATTCCACTTAACTAACCTTTCTCTTTACACCTAATCTGAAACTTAAAGCGTGATACTATAATACTAATCTAATCTCTCTACTTGACTATAAGTAGACTATTCTCTACTGTTAAACGTGTTTACCTGTCTTGACACTCTGTATTGAGCGGATACGGGCACCTTTGGTCTTTTGGTCACACCCAAAAAGGCAACCCCCCCCCCCTAAAAACTTTCACGCCCTTCCTTCTTTTTAAAGTTTTTCTTTTTATCTTTTGTGCTCTAGTATGCTCAGCTTGCTAGTGTCCTCCTAGCTCAGCTGGTGAAGCTGGTGCCTCATGTTAACAGATTGCCTTGTGTACACAGACAACCCTCTCCTCCTACCACAACTCTCTCCTCCTCCCACAACAAAACAACTACACGGCCAAACTGGAGGCTGAGCTCTTCCTTTAACATAGCTCTCTCAACATACAGGAGGTGCAAAGGTCACTAGGAGAAGGTTACCACACACACAACCTATATTCAATACTATTATTACTCACATCATCAACATATACACACAAAGACATACTGAGGTTCTGATCACTGATCAAAAACCAACAGCAACACAGGAGGCCACTCTCAGCAGACACCCAAACAACCACCTGCACAACACACACAACATAGACCTCACAGTCAGAGTGTCAAACAGTCACAGCCCCACAGCCAAACACACAAACACAACACACTTCACATTGTGGTGACCAGGAGTAGTCAGACACACCGCCCCCCTGCTCAGACCTGAGGGAGAAGAGAGCAGTAAGTAAGCTGTCGGGGCGCTAGAACTGCCTACACATATAAGCACTCAGGTCTCTCAACAGCAGGTACAAATATGCAAGGAGATAACCACCTAGGAACACAAAAAAAAAAAAAAACTTAATAAATGCTGCTCATCAAAGAAAGTCTGTCTCAAAATGCACGATGACCGATTCCCTTCTCTGGAGGGGAGACTATGTGACACCTGTGACCCTGAAACCGGATATTGGATTCAAGGACACCCACACCTCACAAGGTGGCAACGCACGATGCATGCATCGGAGACCATCCAGCACTAACCATAGGCAAGACTGCTCTGGTAAATTGTAGCAGTTACAGGCCAATTTCCTCGCAAACTCAGGAACCTCATGGCCTCCTTTGAAAAACACTAGGGGATAAATGGGATAAACAACACCATCATACTAGGTGTGACTTTCTAATATCCTAATATAGACCTACCTGGGAAACTCAACTAGCCTCCAAGTTCCCCAAAAGTTTCTCCTGGAATTCATAAACTCAAACAACCATGGAACAACTAGTCACCCATCCCCACAAGAGGAGATAACATACTTGATCTCATCATCACGAACATGGAGGTCCTCATCCCACCCCCACAAATAAAAAGACCACAGTAAAAGAACTCTCAAAAGTGCCTTCTACCCAGCACCTGCAGACCTGCAGGGATAGGTAACCAAGCAAAACAAACAAGACTCTTTTGTACCAAAGGCAAGCATCCAAACTGGTGGACCCCACCCATCAACAAACTCTACAAAAAAGGAGAAAAGACTAAAGCGTAAGAAAAAGGTAAGACACCCTAGTACAACTATAAGTAAAAAACTAATAATCATAAAAAATCATCCAAAGCAAATTTTGAAAGAAAAAATAAAAAAAGACTCAAAAGACAGCAAGAAGGCCTTCTTTATTTATTTAGAAACCCATGGGAAACTCCTGCTCAGACTCATGCTAGTTCAAAGTGAAGAGAAATGATCTGATTATTACATTGCCAACATACTACAACATGACAGGTTCAGTGTGCAAACTTTCTCCCCAGCCCCCAAACAAACATCTCTTAGCGCCCAAAAAGCAACCACAGCAAAAACACAGCATCCATGGGACCTGACGCTGCTGTGTCCCCGGCCTCCATGAAGAATTAAAACTGAAAATCAACTAGCTGTTTAATCAAACCATACCTCTGTCTCACTCCTAAACTTACAGCTGGGCAAGCCTGACATCAGTTCTCTTACCTCTGGATACGTGCGCCCACCACGCCCTAAAACTACCGTGCCTGCAGGGCCGGCCTTCATCTGCAAAGCCATGGAGAGGATCCATAATGGCTAATAAAAGAAGAACAGGGAATTTGCAGACTAGACTTTGGATCCAAATTTGGCTTTTTAAAAAGGCAGATCCTGCCGACTTTGTTGGTTTTTTTTTTTCTCTGTCAAAGCACCAAACATTGATGAGAAAGGTTGACCATACTACCTACCTAAAGGATGGGCTGAGATACAATACCCACCCAGCCTACATCGAAAAATCTCAAACTCATCATACAATACCCCACACACTCATCAGATGGAAAACTTGGCAGCTGGCTGGACAGAACCCACAGGGTCAGAGGTGCTGGCGCCATGGTGTCAGACAAAGCCTGTCACAAGTGGTGTCCACAGATATCCTTAAGGGTCTCACTCTCCTGACGGATATGGTGCAGGAGAACCCGGCCTAAAGTTAAATGCCAAAATAGCTACCTACTGAGCACGAGCACAGAAGAAGTTATCAGACCTGGGGCCTGGGGACCCAGGTTGATAGTAGTCTGTCATTGACACCCATGTAGTTTAAGTAGACCTTCACATTGCCCACCTTATCATGAGCCCCTCATCTAGATCAGATCAGGTCAGTCTCCCTTTACTCACCTTACTCATCAGACTCATGATTGAGTACAATGCCCTATCTGCCCAAAATCTGTATCGACATTTGCAGCAGCTGGAGAGGCTAAGCAAAAAAAGTTCCTCACCAAAAGGATACAAAGGGTAAAAAAATTCTCTGTCTGCCCGACGAAAGAAAGAAAAGAACTCCAGCTCACAGTATCATTGCTCAGCTTGCTCAGAGGCTCAACATACAAACATGTCAAACCCAGGTCCAGATTTGATGAATATGCTTCACCTCAAAAATCTAGATCAGGCAGAGCACCTCGCTGGCCTTCTTGTTCAAGAGAAAACCAATGGATGATGACCGCATGCAGATATACCTTAGGGATTACCTCAGTGTCACTGCTCGACAGACTGATAAAAAATAATGGGTATAGTTCCCCATACTCAAAGGGCCTTAATAAGCAAAGCGATGGAGGGGCTGGGCTTGTAAATGCCGCAGAGCCTAGCCTATGAACATGAATATATGTGAACCTATATATATATATATATATATATATATATATATATATATATATATATATATATATATGCGCTCATACATCTAATGAAATTGTCATCCACTGCACATGGCAATGACCATTTACACTTACGGCAGTAAAAGTACAGAAGAGAAATTCACCGCTTGGGAAGTTCTGGAAATAAAGGACTGCTACCACTTGGAACTAAAGATAACTACTCAGACATCCTGCTCTCTCCAGTACATTAAACAGGTCCATATGGTTTTATGTATTCAACATGTGAGGGAATATTTTTACATTTTACATATAGAAAAATCCACAAAATATTTTGGACAACCGCACAAAAATTCAAATTTCTGTCGCTAAAGGTTTACTCACAAGTACCCAGACACATTACGTCACATGACTCAAATCCTAACCTTATTTTATTAAAGGTATACCTTATCCCTCCTTTTATCAGGAAAAAAGCTACATACCCCTTAAACTATATAAATACCATAATTTACTTTATGTAGTTAACTGAAAACTTAAAATCTAAAAAATGTTAAGAGTGTCCTGTGACCATGTGCAAGACTACAGAAACCACAAATTGATAAAATCCACATTAACTATAAACATTATGGACACTGATCCTGAATAACCCAAGCTCGGGAACATACTTTGGCTTCTGGCAAGTCTGTTTGGTTGCACAAGACAGATTAGCTAATAGTAAGCTCTCCTATCATTGAAGGGAGGTATTGGGGAACCCTAGTGAATGTGCAACATCTGGTGAACACCAAGAGCTGTGTATATAATCTCAGTTTAAAATATGGGGACAGCAATGATGTCCTGATATGATTCAGTAACTTTTTCCACAGCTAGGAACCCTCAAATGACCTGTCACAAGTATGACTGCTCCTGGTTCTGTGTTTGCAACTCTTTATAGAGTCCTTCACTGTCCAGGGGTAACAGTGAGTTACCACAAGGTAGATTTCCTGTGGAGTTAGGAGGCCTACCACATTCAGTAGTACCCAGAATGAAAGCAGTGATAGGAGAAATCAGGGCTTCTGGACTGTACAAGCATGGAAGCTTGGAGGATAATGGACAGAACCCAGGAATATGAAGTAATCTGTTGCCAGACTGAAAGAGACAGGGAAATCCTGAGAGACAAGGTAACCTGGTCGATGGGAAGGTAAGAAAGTATGTCAGATGGTAGCAGATTTGTCCTGAAAAGAGGGCTTTTGAGCTTTATAAGTCTGGTTGGGTTTATTAAACATACTCTTAGGAACCCTTTTCCCTTTAGAAAGCTGATGAGGCTGCATATGAACCAAAGCAGACTTAGAATAGTTACTCTGAAGTGTGGGTATGGGAGAAACAGACTTGCTTAAGATCCTACATAATTTCATCTTTGTCTTGTAGTCTTACACAAGTCAGCAGCAGTAGCCATACCAAAGAGATTTTGACTGTCCAAAGGAGCATCTAGGCACTTGGTGTTGCTATCAGGTAAAGCTTGGAGGTGAAGCCAACAGTACCTTCTCATACCTGAACCTGATGCATCAGCTGCATCGTAATTACATCTGACGGAATGATGGGCAACCTGAGGAGTGGACCCCCCCCAAGATGACAAAAGAGCAAAGACATATCTGGTCATTTGGGTTTGATAATTTATGGCCGTGAAGGTCAGAGTGGCAGAAATGTACACCCCCCCACTTAGCTTCGCAATAACCTGCCTTTATCAGACAGAAGTTTGGAAGAGGGCAAAAGCTTGGATGGCTTGTCAGCAGAAACAGAGACCACAGCAGGGTGTGAAGGAGGAGAACACTTGTAGAGCTACTTAAATACCTCAAGCACCTTACAAAGACAGTCAGGCTTCTTAAAGGCTGGAGGTTGGGAATCCGGAGCTAGAGAGGCAATTGCAAATGTATTCAACAAGGCATCCAAAACACAGGAAGAACAGAAGGTCTAGGAGATTCCATCTACAAAACCTCATACCCTTATGAATATCACAGACTTGTGAGCAATCCCACTGAAAATGTTAAATCAAACGAACTACTGTGCCTCCACAGGAAAACTCCCCAAAGGGAGGATCAGGACTTTAGAAATACTCTTCCACAGAACCATAGTCCAAAGGTGAAGTAATCTGTGAGTAGTATGCCAATGATTCATCTCTTAAATCCACCTCCTCATCTGAAGGATCACATTCCATAATCATTTTGGCTGGAGTAGATTACCAAGGAAAAGCAGGAACAAATACCCACATAGGTGGTCTCAAGGCCATCAGGGCATTGAGAAAGCCCTTGATGAAGTCCTGCCATTCCCTCTGAGGATCCTTAGCAATGGGAGGAATGTGTTTAGTTTTCTGCTTCTTCAGTGGGACATAGGCTTTGACCAACCAAGGAGGCTGTGAGCCAAGCCTAAACTCAATAAGGGTACCAGGGACTCTTCCTTAACCAGAATCTGGGAAATCTCCCTAGGCCCTTTGGAAATGATCAGCTGGGGTTCCCCCTTAACATCTGTAGTGGATGCCTGCATTGCCTCAAAGGAAGTGTGAGAATCTGGTTCCATGCCAACCTCCTACAAGATCATGTCAGAGGAAACCAGTGTTGACATCAGATGGTCTTCAGGGTCTTCACCTCGACAGAGACATATGGTGGAGGCTGGACAGCAGCAGAGTAAGACTGAGACTTTTTGGTCTTCTTTTTAAGAGAAGGCTGTACCTCTGGGCAGGTGGATTCGGCCAAGGTACCCTGGGTCAAAAGTTTGAGACTCTGGTTCTCACGATAAATGGATAAAGAGGACAGATGGCTATGACACATTTTGGGAACAAAAGCTTTACAAATGGTACATTTGGGTATGATTGTGTGAAGCACTTAGGCAAACTAACACTTCTCACAACAGTCTTTATAGGCAAGCTGCCACCCACACTGACAGGAACCCCATTAGGGCACTTACCTGTAAATGGCTCAATAGAAACAAACTCAGCGAATGACATTCAGACAGCTGCTCAACTGCGGTGTTCAGGCTGGTGGCAAACAAGTTCTGAATATGGAGAGTATGTGCATCACCTTTATGCCTGCACAGGAAGCATACATCTGACATATGACACTGAAAGGATGTAAAGGCTTTGGTATTCTGACCAGATGTAAGGCTGTCCTTGACAAGAGATCCCACATATTATAAAACTGGAAACATTTTAAGGAAGGGCATACAGTATTACATCTTGTTGCTAGGTGAGATGCACACATTTCAAAGGGACTATATACTGAATGGGACAATAACCATAGCAAGGTTGTTGCTTTGTGGATTGTGCAAGCACTACTAGAAGTAGGTGAGAAGCATTGGAAATGTGAACCACAAAGCATTACAGAGAATGATGACGTGTACATCACATGGGACTACTCATTAACAGCAGTTCAAAATACTGATAACAGCAAAGTAGGCATAGTAGTTCACGAAAAAAGACAACAGAATTACTGATTATCTTACATAGACACACAGCAGTCATAAAATATTAGTTTTTAGAGGCAGAAATGAGAAAATACCCAGATAGTTCCAATAGAAGCAAGAGCAATAAGTTTAATAAAGAATGCAGAGTCATACTTAGATATGCTACTAAAACATGTAACCTCATATAGGTTCAGAGGTGTGTACTAGGCTATTGACCACAAGGGCCTTTTTAAGCCTAGCCAAAAATCCCAAATCGCTGACAACTTCTGGTACCTTTGGTAAGTGTAAGCAGAGGCTTGGGAGGTGAAGCATTGGGGCCTTGGAGATGAACCATTTACAGGCTGCCTGTGTCCGACATAGGTACCACGAGGGATGAATTTATTGTTCCTCATTCAACTGACCAAGTCACACTTGAATTAGGTTAGGGAAGAACTCTGCTTCACATGGACAGGGAGCCTGTTCCATAGGAGGGTAATCTCTGGGATACATACTGGTCTCTCCAGCAGGTCCAATTTACATCACAGGCAACATTTAAGTCTTTATAATGGGTAATTCTGGTGCTGTTTGTTTTGCGGATACACAGCAGGTCCATCAGAGCAGGGTCTGACAATACCTTGTATGCCACGCATATATCTCCCCCTCAACAGTCTGTAGGAGACTGAATACAGAGATAAGGCCTTGACGTGGTCTGCATAGGACAGGTTGCTTACGTCCTGCATTCTTTGTGCACATTCCAATTGTTGAATATGCCTGGTTAAGTACATACCAAATAGGGCACTGTACTCAATGATAGGTCTGATGAACAGTGAACACAGTGCAACAATGACTTCTTTGAACCTAGATGCCATCTCCTTTGTTTATAAGTGGCACAACATAGAATGATTTCCTCACTACCGCAGAAAAGTGATGGTCAAAGACTAGATTACTGTCTATATGTGACCCCAAGTCCCTGATTCCTAGGTCAGCTCTTCGGGTGTGTTGTTAACTAACAAACTATCAAAACTAGGATGCATCACTAATGCACTCAGCTGGCTTATCTCCTACCTAAACAGGGAACAACCAGTAAGATGGCAAAATGTGTAACCTTATCAAGCTAACACAGGAGTCGCACAAGGATCCATATTAGGGCCGCTACTCTAATAACCTTCATCAATGAGATGCACAAAGCTTCCCAACTAGGTAAACTCATCCAATACGCTGATGATTCCACAATAAAATCCACGTCCAACAATTTCTCATACCTCCTTACAGTTACACAAAACACTTTCACGTCAACTGAATCCTGGCTAAATAATGCACAGCTCCTGTTAACTCCCCCAAAATTGAAACTTTTACTATTCTCTTCAAAAATGACAGATATAGACTTCATAATCTTTTCTGAAGATAGTACAGAAACTGAAACAGTGAAAACAGCTAAATTTCTAGGCATAACAACAGATGACAAACTCACTTTTGAACCACATATTCTCAATGCAATAAAGAAAACGCACTTTAAATTCGTCAAACTATCATCACAGACTTTACCTGGACAACCATACCAAAACAAAACTTGCCAGTACCTTACTCATCCCTTCCCTCCTATATGGTAGTACCACTTTTACTAACCTGCACTCAAACCTTAGTAATAATTTAGAATCTTGCTATTTTAAAATAGCTGTATTTGCCTCAGGAAAGCCTAACTGCACACACTACTGCCAAGCTATTAGAGAACTGAACTGGCTCGAGTTTTCCCTCCATATCTTTTATACCTTACTAACTTTAGCCCAACTAATTTTCAAACCCAATTCTTGACCAGCACTCAGCTCCATCCTACAAACATACGCCTACAAGAACACTAAGATCATCAGGCAAACAACTTAAGTATAACCATAATCAATAAAAGAGCTGGACAATGTCTGTACTCCCAAAACATCGCTAAACTTTGGAATGCCTTACCCACCCAAATAACTCAAACTGACTGTATAAAAAACTTTAAAATCAGCACTAAAATTGCATTACCTAAACAACCCCTCCTGCCCCTGCCAAACAAGCCCCCTTAAAACTGTCCCTTAACCAATTCCCATTATGAAACGTTCGGATGGCTGGTGCTAAAAAGTTTCAGCCTTGTGTTCATTAAGCAAATTTTTCACAAACACACACTATATATGGTACTGTTGCAAATCTATGCTATGCAGCACATGTAACTCCTTACCAGTGCATTGTGATGCTTACAGATTAGTAATGTAAACTCTCTACTGTATTGCATATATCTGCTTTAATTCATGTATCCGTGATTATTTATATGTTGTAATGCTTAAAGATTGGTAATCTAACTCTATACTGTACTGTATTGCATATCTCTGAGTTCATACATGTATCATTGATTATTTATGTTAATTTAGAATACTTGCAATACTTCATAATATATCGTGGAGCTTTTCTCCCTGGGCCTCCACTGAAAATGAGTTTCTGACCCAGTGGACTTCCCCAATCAACAAATGTTAATAAAATAAACAAATAAATAAATATGACAGTCTCCAAAGGTGGAGGACTTCCCAAAGGATACTACTATGCATTTCTTACCATTTAGTTTTAGTCAACGGCTTTGGCACCAATTGTTCGTCTGTGTCAGCCCTACCTGGAGAACATTTGTTTCAGTGGATAATTCAATGATAGCCCCTAATTTGCAATCATCTGCAAATTTAGTCAGCCAAAGGCTACTGACGGCCTTGACTTCAAAGTAGTAAATGCCAAAAAGGAACTGTTCCAGGACCCATTCCTGAGGGACTACTTATTACTGGTCTCTTTGTAGAGGTGGATTCACCAAATCTAACTTCCTGGGTCCTGTCAGCCAGCTAGTTATCCACTGGGTGACATAAGGGTATGTACCTAACTTTTTCAGTTTAACAATGCCCAATTGGGGGATTGTGTCAAATGCCTTGGTCAGGTCAAGGTAGGCATTGTGAACCATTTTACCCTCATCCACTGCTTTGGAAACCCTCTCAATGAAGTCCATCAAGTTGAGTAGGCATGACCTGCCTTTGATGAAACCAGATTGGGTTGGGTCCAGTGTCTCAAGGTTTCCTATGTCATTATTAATCATTTCCATGATAATTCTTTCCATGGCTTTGCATACAAGACTAGTGAGACTTATGGGTCTGTAGATGGCCCACCTTTGTGCAGTGGGATGACTGCTGCTCTTCTCCATTCACAAGGCACAAAGCCTGTTTGCAGGCTACAGTTATACGTCAATCCCAGAGGGCCTGACAGATCATGTTTCATGCTATTTAGAAGGCATCCTGGGACACTGTTTGGCCTACTGATATGGTGTTCCTGGTCTTAGACAGAGCATTAAGTATCTGTTCCCTAGTGATAGCTGGGGGAGTTGTATCTGATGGTATTTCCTGAGGGAAGGTTCAAGGGGAGAGAGGGGTAAAGTTGGAGCTGAATTTGTCAGCCAGAAGGTTTGCTATATCTTCAGCTTAGTATATGTGGCTCCATTTACAATTAACTCTGCAAACTCTGTATTGTCTTTGGGGTTGCAGACATATCTACATAATGCCTTGTGGTTGTCCTTGGCCTGGGAGGCCAAATTTACCTCAAATTTGGCTTTGGTAGACTTTATTTGTGCTCTAAATTGTTTGTTTAGTTTTGAGAGAGTGTTTTTATCCTGAGTGCTACAACTATTGGTGGGATGTTGGCATAATGGTTAAGGTGTTTACCTTACAGACACAAGGTGCAGGGTTTAATTCTCACATGGGGGTAACTGGCTAGGCTTAAAATGGCCCACAAGGGCAGTTAGCCTAGTACTAACCTATGAACGTCCTAATTTTTGCCATCATTTGCTTCCTTCTGTCATACAGTCTATTGATGATATGATTCCACAAGGGCAGCTTTTTTTTTTTTTTTAGTTAGTTAGTTCTGTACTTCTTCCTCGGGGTACACAACTGCCTCTATGCAGTTATTAGCAGGCTTGTTTAGGGTTTCTGTGAACAGTTCTGCATATGCAGCAGTGTTCTCAGGGAATACGGGGTCTTGCAATTTTGCCAGGTTATCACTTAACAGTAGGAAGTTAGCCTTAGAGTAGTTCCCGAATATTCCAGGTTAGCTAGGGTTCCAGGCTTTATTTTTACTTCAAAGAAGATCATTCTGTGGTCTGACCTTCCAGAAAAGACATTACACTAGGGGGTGTGCAGCACTCTCCCATATTAGTGAGGTCTAGATCCAGAATGGTTGCACCCCTTTTGGTGTATTGTCAATCTGGTCTAGGGAGTTTGTGTTTACAAAATCCAAGCATCTCTTTCTCTATATGTTTGGTGTTGTATTTAATTCCCAGCTAATAGTGGGATAATTAAAGTCACTCATAAACATGGTATTGAGTTGGATGGTGAGCATTTCCAATAAGTTTAAATACATAGTATGGGTTTCCTGGGTCATACAGGGGGACCTATAACTTGCAAGGGAGTGGTATTGGATTTTGCCTATAGTGATTTCAACGCAGAGAATCTCAAGCGCATTGTCCCACTTGATCAGCCCTGAGATGTATTTATTTTTGATGTAAATCGAAACATCCCCAACTTTAGTCCCACGTCTGTACAGTAGCTGGTCTAAAATTATAACCTTGCACAGCAAGTGTGCTCTCCACAGCTTTAAACCATGTCTCAGTGACTTCACAGATGTCAGCATTCTTTAGGGTAAAAAGAGCTTCTAAGGAGTGGAGTTTTTTCTTTAGACTCCTAGCACTGAGCAGTAACAGCTTTAGATTTTTAGGGTTTTGATATGCTATGTATGAAGTACTTTCAGTTTGGTGTGGCCTAAAAAAGGCACTACTGGTTGGGGGAGGGGACGGAATGTTTTAGCTAATATTTGAATGCCTAAAGGGAAGAGGTGCAGACCATCCACGGCAAAGCAGTGTGGTCTGCTGACTATCCCTTTCTTCCTGACGAATACTGCACCCCACTAGAACACCAGAAATTAACCCAATTACTGAAGTCCGTCATCTTTTGTTTATATTGTGGCATCATCCTTAGAGAAGGTAAAATGCTGCTCAGTGCTAGGCTCATACCATCCTGGGGCATGCATTCCAAGAGCTCTATGAGGTCTCTCTTCATATAGTCCAGGGAGGTCATTTACAGTCACATAGAAAATAAGTGAGTGATATTGGTACTTGTGGTCCAATGACCTGTGTGTGTATAACGTGGTGGATACTGGCCCCTGATAAGCAAATGACCGTGAGTTTCTCCCTATTCAACCTGGTGAATGGGTCATCAGTCTCTTTTACAAAGGAGTTTCCAATTACTTGAATTTTGGATTCTGTGGTAGCCTGTCTTATGGGCTTAGAAGTACAGGCTCCATGAGATATGGCTATATGTGCTGATGTGGGTGTTTTGAAAGAGTGCATTCAGGGTTTCTGAGAGTGCTTGTTATGTGTACTTTGTCTAGGTGGTCCTTGGGATTTAGAAAGACAACATTTAAGTGCCTCAGCATATGTGGGTTTACGTATCTGCTATGGATTGTATGTGATGGGTGCAGCATGTGCATTATTGACAACCTTACTGACATTATGAGCACTTTTGTGAGAGAGGTTTGCCTTCAGTGCCATTGTGTAAACACATATTTCACATATATCAGTTTGTTTGAGAATTAACTGGTTGCCAGTAAACATGTGGCAATTTCTTTGTTTGGGAATTAATAGGTTTGTCAGTAAACATGAGGCAATTTCTACATTGCCTTAGGAAGCCCAAATCCACCAAGCTGGTAGCGGAGATGATGGAAGGTTCATAGCCATGGCAACAAACTCTTTTTATTGATTAGACATTTGGCGTGAGAATATACAGTAATGTCAGGAGTATCTGGTTTGCAACTCTGGGGGCAGTGCTTGTCACCGCAAACTAGTTGCCCTATATGCAACTAGGCAATGGTGAAATTTCAATGGTGCTTTTACAGAAAAAATGTCAATTCAACGTATCTGTGCCTATACAGGGCCCTGCTAAACACTTAAGGGGAAACTAATGTGTACAGCCTGATGATTTATGGATGAAGCATTTAGGCAGACATTCTGAAATTAGAAGCACATCAAGTAATACTTACTGAAAAGAAAGAATTAGCTTATCAAGAATGAAGAGAAGAGGGAAGTCACCTGAGTACTACTAGTGCTCGTCTCAGCAAAGCTTCAATCTGCTGAGATACAATACTCCTTTGCTTCTTCTCTCACCAGAATCAAAATAGCATCACCAATTCCAAGATGAGAAGCAGGCCACAGACTGCTTGGTGATCCACAGTATTATCCAACATGATGTAAGAATCTGTAAGCTTGCTGGAGCCTTTTCCTGGTAGATGCCCTGAATAGCAACCAGACCAATCTGGAAGATCAAGTACAGACACTAGCTTCCCAAACAGAAACAGTCAGGAATGTATGCACTCTGCTCCTCTCACAAGGAGGGAAATATAAGCACAAATTCCAAACTGGCACCTATGAAGCAATTATTAGGGTTTCTAGTGAACAGCAGGCACCAGGAAATAAGTACCTTATGCTCCTTTTCTTACAAGGAGCAAAATTGAAGCACTAATCCCAAGACGACTACTGAGAGGCAGAATATGGGCTCTCCAGTAACTGGTGATCTTGGAGTAGATGTGGAAGATTTTAAGATTAAAGATGGAAAATATGTTAATATTATAAGAGCTGGAGTATTCAGTAAGCAATTAGATATGAAAGAGGGGTAACTTAAGCTTAAACTATCTAAGTGAAGCACCACTAATTTTAAAAGAGCAACATAGATTGGAAGGGGTGGGCACTTAGTATTCTGGTTCTATGGAATACAGTGGGTTGGCCAATACATTTAAATAGCTGAAACAGAGTGATTTCACAAAATGATAGCTTCATGCTTACTCAACAGCCAATGAAATAGAAGGGGGGAGGAGACATGTGGTCAAATTAACATAACGGCAATGCAACTAGTAAGACAGTTGACTTTAAAAACACAACAGCACCATGGCAGGAGGGTAGGGAAAAACTTTCTGCGCAACTCACAAGAGACACAGCTGTGGTCTCTCTCCTAGTTTAACTATGCAATTAATAGAAGAATACAAGTAAAACATACCGTAAAATAAATGAATCACAATATGCAAAACAGAAGGTGGCAATAAAGCAACACAAAATACAAGAAAGCAAAAACAAACTAACCTCCCTCACAGCAAGTAGTGGCAGAGTCTAGGTAAGCTTTTATAGAGGACAGCAATTCTGGGCACACTGCAAATTCTGAGAAGAGCACTCTTGGCTAACAGAGACTGAAACAATACTTGCTTCATGAACTCTAATCATGCCATTTATTAAGATTGGGGTCTGTTCCCATCATAGTATTAGTAACCCATAGTCTTGGAGAAAATAAACAAGGAAAACAGGAAGTTGCACCAGAGCACTAGCTCACAGTTGACCTTAGCTAGAAATGAAGGGTTACTACTTAAGGCTCACCCTGTCGTTATGGAAGGCTGTGTACAGCGTCCTGCACAGAAGAGCCTGCACTGTTCCGACATTTTTCAAACTGAAATGATAGTCACCAAGAGTAGTGCTTTCCAGGACAAGAACAGTACAGTTTTGTACCTACCATAAATATAGATGTCCGATAGGTATGCATCTGCAGTCATCACATATGGGTTGTCCTGCCTCAGGCAGCCCTTCGGTCGGCCGGATTCCAAAGTCTGGGTCTGGCCTCAGCTGACGTCGCACTTTCCCCAACGTCAGAGCGTCTGGGGTATAAAAGCATCAGCCAACGCCATTTTCCTCAGTTTTTCTTGCCCCAGATGCCAGGTGCCCTCTAAGGAAGGTTAAAATTTGGAGATATGCATTGCAAAAACAAATCCAAACATGCACAGTACTATAAAAACAAATACACCATAATAGATCCCCCCAGCTAGCTATAAGAGGGGTAAGTACCCAAGAAGTATACCACAGAGGGGAAGGAGGGAGGGTAAACCTGACTGCAGATGCATACCTATCGGACATCTACATTTATGGTAGGTACAAAACTGTACTATGTCCTTCAAGGATGCATCTGCAGTCATCACATATGGGTAGAATACCATAGCCAATCTGGGGGTGGAGGTACTAAGTAAAGGATGGTGTAGCTAAGATACCCTGCAGGACTGCCGTAGCAAAGCCTACTCAGGATCTGGAGTATAAAGGTAAATTGTAATGCTTGGCAAATGTATGCACGGAGCTCCATGTAGCAGCTTCTAAAATGTCCTTGGTAGCCACCCCTCTTAGGAAGGCTGTGGTGGTGGTTGTGGCTCCCGTGGAATGAGGTCTAATGTCAGCTGGCACAGTTTTTCCATGAAAGGAGTAACAAAAACGAATGCAATTTCCTATCCATTTTGAAATTGTCTGTTTGGAAATTGCTTTTCCTTGTGCCCCAGCAGCATATGCTACAAACAGCTGGTCAGTCTTTCTGTAACTTTTAGTTCTGTCCAAGTAGTAGCGCAACTGTCTGTGTATGTCCAGGGTGTGCAGAAGTTTCTCCCCTTTATTTTGTGGTTGTGGGAAGAATGTAGGCAAGTGAATAGCTTGGTTCAAAGATACCCTGGATACCACCTTTGGCATAAATGTAGGATTGGTTCTCAATGAAACTCTGTCCTGATGAAAGATAAGAAATGGCTGTACTGCCATTAGAGCTTGTAACTCAGATATATATCACTGACCACTGGACAGATTCTCTACTGCGGTACTCCCACGTGAAATCTTGCTTGAGAAGCTAGCATAATGGATGCAGCCATTGATCCCAGTAGACAAATTATCCTTCTTATTGGGGGATTTGAAGGAAAGAGGAACATGGAATTTTGGTGATGGAGAGATTCTGGAAGTTTGGCAATTTGAGATGTCGTGTCCAGGTGGTACCCTATGAACACTATTGTCTGTGCAAGTATGAGCTGGCTTTTGTTGAAGTTTACAGTAACCTTGAAGTGGTGAGCTAACTGGAACAAGAAGTTCCTGCATTGAGAAAGCAGATCCTTGGTGGGTGCAGTGAGGAGCCAGTTGTCTAGGTATGGGAATACAAGGAACCCTTGCAACCTTAGTTACACTGCCACCACTAATTGCATTTGAATTCCCTGGGAGCTGTGGTGAGATTAAAGGACAGCGCTCTGAACTGCAAGGGACTTGTTTGCAGCCAAAAGAGAAGAAACTTCCTGGACTGCCTCAATACCTTGATAGGATAATATGCATCCTGAAGGTCTATCGAGTGCATCCAGTTGTCCTTCCTCAGAAGCAACACAAACGGACTGACTGTGATCACCCAGAACTGTTTCTCAAACTGATTCAGGTGACTGAAGTCCAGAATTGGCTTGAGATCCCTGGTTTTGGAACCAAAAAGAATGCTGATTAGATTCTGGATCCTCACTGGTCTGGCGCGACCCTATGGATGACTCACTTTTCTAGCAGCTTTGAAACTTCTGCTTTCAATTTCCTCTGAATGGGGGAATGTTGGTAATTTTCCTTTTGCTTGTTTGAAGGAAAGTAAAGGAATAACAGTTTTTCAATTATCTTCTGCACCTTGGAATCTTGAATGATGGCTAGCCTGGTGTGAGGGTGCAGAGATAAGCACCCCCTTGACTGCCTCCAATATGCGGCAGTCGAGTAACCATTCAGGAGTGCTGGAAAGATTTCTTTGTAAAAGGAATTGAAAACCTTAGAGTATGCAGTCTGTTTCTTCCTCTGGAATAACATCCATTAAACACTGGATCCCCCTCTGATCTGGGGGGTCTGACATCGGAAAAGTTCTAGGCAAAATTCTAGGATTTATAAAACCATAATTTCTTTCCTCCCTTCCTGTACTGGGAAAAAAGTCCTTTGGGGTGGAAAACTAAGTGTTCAGCAGAGTTTTTGTCCTCCTGTTCACTTCAGGTGAGTGCATCTTTGACCTGTGGTCCAAAATAGACCTAAACCACTGAAGAGAGGATTGACAAAGGAAGTCTTGAAGCTCGCCTCAAAACTGAAGAGATCCAGCCAAGTATGCCAGTACACAGCAATGCTCGTGTCTGCCACTTCTGATGTTCCATCAGCTGTATTAGAGAGCAGCACATGGACACGCTGGACACTGACTGAAGGGTAGGTAGCTACAATTTCACAGTTTTCTGTACATCAGCAGGCAAGTTATCCTAGAAGAAACTTGGACAATTCCCTATGCAAATCCCTCTGGAAAAAAGTCATACGGGCTAGGTAATTCAGCATATGAAGAACTGTCAATGAAGTGCAAGTCTGCTTTTCAAATCAGTCCAGCAACCCAGACTCTCTGTTAGGGGGATCAATAGAGGTGTCCTTCTCAAAAAGTTCTTTCTTAGTAGCTGCTGCAATAACAATGGCATCTACAGTGGGACCCTTGCTCCAATACGGACTATTCCTGGGAGATGCAAGTATCTGGTCTGGTTTCTGGGAATCAGCTCCACCACGTCAGGTTCCTTCCAAGCTCGCTGAAAGGCCAAATCAATGAGTTCGTCAGCAGGCAGGACTATCCAGAAGGTGCACGAACCTGCTCTGAAAGCCTCAAGGAATACACACTTCACTTAGGAGGGGGCTTTGGAGGACCAACTCTCTCTTTCTTTCATTAATTTGTTAATATCTATTAAAGAGATGTCTTCTAGAGGGGATCAATGGGATCCCACCCATTCCTCAAACACGCTAAGCCTGAGCCCTGCAGCCAAAAATTTGGAAAACGTGCAGAAGTTGGATCTGATCAGATCCAACAGCTCATCTTTTCAGAAGGATGGAAAAGACAACCCATTACAATGCCAGCCAGCAGAGGTCAACAGAAGCCAACAGGGACTAACATAAGAAATCTGGCTTTGTCCATCCTTTAGGATGACAAGGATAGCAGGAAAATACAGGAGTTGCCATACCTAAGGGATGAAGAATTTGATGACTGCCAGTAGCAGAATCAGGCCCATCACTTCTTTCAGACAGACAATGCCTAAGAACTGCACACTTCGCTCCTGTATTTTTTTTTTTTAATGTAGGGCAAATGTGCTTCCCTGTCATCAAGCCAGATCTAAGCATCTATGGTCAAGGCCCGTGTCCTACGGATCACAAAAGGAAACCTGTGACTGATCCCAACTTAATGGGACCAACACTCCATTTCTTTTCTGATGATAGTAATCAGGCAATGTTTTGAACAGGGGGTGACAGCTATCAAAGATATTTAGGATGAAGACAAACATTTGAAACAGTGCACTCATGTGCATTGTCTGAAAGCAGAGTCCACTGAATCTGAACTGAAAAACAAACTTACAACTCAGTAGCCCAGTTTTTTGGCAAGAGGTATGCCATTCTCTGGGTTCAGTAAGACTTTCAATTCTGATGCCTGGTTTAATTAAGGCACATTCAAAAAAAACCTAAATGGGCTAAACAGTGAGTGACCTGCCACAAAGAACTCTGGAGTCTCTCTCCTGAAGCTGCCTGGATGAAACAGTCATCCAGATAGGGGTAGCATAGATCCTGTGTGTCTTTAGGAGGAGAAACACTGGGATTAAGCAAACTGTGAACACCATGAGCACACAAGACAAAGCAAAGGGTAAGGAGGTGAACTGAAAGTGATTTTGCCCTCCACAAACCACAGACATGATATTTGGTCCCCTGTGAATGGGTATGTAAACATATGCATTATTCAGATCAAGAGTGACCAACAAACCCTTAGCAACTTAAGTGAAGGTGGAGACAGGAGGATTAACATCCTGGATATGGCAAACCTTGAGAACTTTTCCAGCCTGCAAAAGTGAGGAATGGGTCACCAAGGACCACTACTTTTTCTGTTAAAGGAATTGTCTGAAATACTTTTTCTTGCTCCTCCAGGGAAACATACTCTGCTGCAGAGAAAGCATTATTTAGGACTGGAGAAAATGAAATACTCATACGAAAGGTGGGAAAAGCTCTTAATTCCAGGTTGCAACCTGGAACATAGTTTTCCCTTCTCAATCTGACCAAAGCCAGGCTGAATCAGATTTCTTTGAAATAGAACAGCTTGCCACCTAGCTGGTAGGGGATGGAGAAAAGCAGGAGGTGGTGTGGGCAAGAGAGATTAAAAGTGGATTCTGCTCTGGACCCTTCCTTCTTAGAAAGGATGATGGACACACTCCCACCATTTTGTTGCAGGCTTCTGCTGCCTCTTCAAGGTTACTTTGGAAACCGGCCTTACTATGACTTAATGGGACTGCTTTCTTCAGAAGGGCCACTGTTTCATAAGGTAATTCCATTTGAACACTGGACAGGTGAATGAAAGAACTGCTTTATGGGACTCCCTACATCTTCCCTTTTTCTTCTAATCTTTTAAAAATTTCTTGACAGTCAGCAAAAGAATGAAAACAGGATGGTTCAGATACTACCAAAGAAACAGAGAGAACAGGATACTGTGATCAAAAATGGAGTCTAAACGTCTAATGAAAAATCACAGACTCCAAGACACCACCTAATAAACTTTAATGAAGCATACAATAACACAAAACTTTACAGACCATCTATTCCTCAGTGATACATTACAAAATATAAAATAGCAGTTTAAATCAGTTAAATGGCAAAATTCTTTCTCACGCTTTCTGCCAGTTGAGACCGGAGTTCCTCATGGTTCAATTCTTGGCCCCCTCCTTTTCAACCTCTTCACCAATGGCCTACACACTGCCAGCAAATTCTCCCCTATCATACAGTATGCAGATGATTCAACTCTGATTTCCATTTCTGACTATCAATAACCTCTGCTATATCACCCAGTCTTCATTTCACTCTGTTGAGAAGTGGCTCTCCAACAATCAACTTATCCGGAACCCCTCTAAAACTAAGCTCTTACTATTCCTACCTAAAGCTCTTGCCCATCACAAAATCCACCTTTCTCGTATCCTCACTAAATGGCACCTTCATATCACCGGATTTACACACTAAATTCCTAGGTGTCGTCATTGACGACCAGCTCCAAACTAGATCTCCACATACTTCATTCTATAAAGAAAACACACCAATAACTGGGCATGTTATACAGAAATAGCAAATTCCTGACCTCCAACTCTAAACTACTGCTAGCCCAATCCTATCTCCTCCCCGCCCTCCTCTACGGCTCCCCTTTATTTTCCAATTTACAATATAACCTGCTAGCAAAACATGACCAAACTTATAACAGAATTGCTAGATTTGTCACCAGCAGCCCCTATAAATCACATCACTGTTTTGCTCTCAAAAAACTACACTAGCTCGAATTCCCACACCTTCTGACCAAATGTCAGTTGATCCAAGCTTTCCGAATTTTTAATTCTAACTCTGACTGTACATCTCTGTCCAACCTGATTTCCTGGTACACCCCTCCCCGATCCCTGCGCAGCTCTGATAAACTCTTTCTACAACTCTATAAACCCAATATTAACATAGGTAAAATACTTTATAAACACTCCATCTCCCTTATTTGGAATAATATTCCACTCCATATTAGAAGTCATACTTCTCTTCCTAACTTCAAACATGACCTTATTTTGTACCTCCGTAACAACCCTATATGTACCTGTAACCATCCTACTTAACTCCTCCCTTTCCATATTCCCATTTCTTCACTAGACTTATCATGAAGACCTTTTTCCTCTTTCTTATCTTACTTTATCCAATCTGTTCTTCTTTCTATACCCTCCCTCCTTCTATAATTTACTTTATCCTACTGCTCTTCTTTATTTTCTCCTCCCTCTAGATCACTTCATTCCTCCTCTACTCATATCCTCTTTTGCACTTTCCTTCTTCTGACCTTGTATATAGTTATGTACTACTCTTTGGATGATATTTATCTTTCTTATCCATTGTATCCATAAGTTTGTTTTGCTCTTTATATTAACTTCTCTATTTGTATGTATTTGTATGTTTTGTTCGGGGCTTTTCTCCTCGGATCTCCACTGAAAATGGGTAATTTCTTACCCAGTTGGACTAACCCGGTTAACAAATGTGAAATAAATAAATAAATAAATAAATAAATACTCTAAATATAATTAGTTCACTCAGCAATTAATTACCTAATATAAATTAATATAGAAATTCTTTTACTTAAAGTCCCTCATATCCTTTGACGCAGCCCCCAAACATATCAAAACCTTCTTACATAAATACCAAAAACATGTATTAAAATACATAAGTGAAAAATTGAAAATTCATAAATGATCTTTCTGTTTTAATACTGGTTTTAAAACCAGGATAATTTTCAGCCTAAAAATAACTTATCCAATTATATTCAGCAAGCTTAGCGTTTAACATTACCCCCTCTTAGTAATAAAAACTGTTTGAAAGACTCAAACTAAGATCATATGTAGAATCTTACTTTGTGTTGATCTTCCGTCTTACGTTTGGTAAATGTTCACATATCCTGTCTTTTAATCTTATATTACTTTTACCAGTATAAAAACAAATTGCATTACATGCAGCTAAGTAAACAGTTTTCTGTATTATAAGTTGCAAAAAAATAAAAATTAAAATGAATAAATAATTCATCCTTCCATATGGCTTTACAAAAATACAATTAAAAAGAATAGTTGTGTAAAATATTACCATAACCATAGATGTCCTTCTCTTCCGTGTTGCAGTATTCTAGGTGTGGGATTTCCTGCCCTCAGGCGACTCGTACGTTGGCTTCTATACAAAAGCTTCAGCTTGGCTGTTGCAGTGTGCGTGGGACGTCACACGTAGAGCCATAAACCAGGGGCCTTAAATGTGACGTCTGCACGCATAATCCTCAGAACTTGATGGCCAGCAGTCAGAGAAAAAGGCCTAGCAGGAGGAATACCAGCTGTTTCCAAATGTGAGACTAGGAGTCCTAATGTAATGTAGATAGTACAGGTATGGAATAGGACCTGGGGGGACTGGTGGGCGGGAAGGAATACTGCAACATGGAAGAGGAGGACATCTATGGTTATGGTAAGATTTTACACAACTATTCTATGTCCTTCTATTCCTATGTTGCAGTATTCTAGGTGTAGGAGCGTACCACAGCTTATGCGGATGAGAGGGTGGTGGTAGATGAAGAGGGTTCTACAAGACCCTGCAGGACTGCCCTGGCGAATCTTGTCCTAGCTCTGGAAACTTTGGTCCAGTTTGTAATGATTTGTGAAGGTGTGGATAGTGGCCCAAGTGGCTGCTTCCAAAATGGATGCTGTATCTAGGCCCTTCATGAAGACCCTTGAGGTGGCCGCTGCTCTAGTGGAATAAACCTTGATTCCCCCCTGGGGGTTCCTTTCCATGGTGGGAGTAGCAGAAACAAATAGCTTTCCTGATCCAGCATGTGATGGTTTGCTTGGAGACTTGCCTTGCCCAGGGCTCTAGGGTGGAAGGAGACAAAGAGCCAGTTAGTCTTTCTGATGGTCTTAGTCTTGTCCAGGTAAAACCTAAGTGGTCTGTGCACATCCAGGGAGTGCAGTATCCCCCCTCCCCTTCATTAGTGGGTGAGGGGAAAAGGTGGTTAGATGAATGGATTGGTTAAGAGAGAGGTCATGGACCACCTTAGGCATACAGGAGGGGTTGGTTCGCAGGGACACCCTATCTTTGTGGAAGACGGTGTAGAGGGGACAGACCATTAAGGCCTGCAATTCTGACACTCTTTTGGCTGAAATGATATCCACCAGCAGGACAGTCTTCTATGTATACATCTGTAAGGAAGAATGCCCAGCTGGTTCAAAGGGATGTTGGGTTAATTTCTCTAAGATGTAGTTAAGGTCCCAAGGCGGGGGGATAGGTTTCCTAGGTGGTCTCGTGCAAAACCCCTTTAAGGAAGAGCTTTACTTCGAGCCTGGCAAGCAAGGGGGGTTCTAGGGGCAGGCAGGCTGATATGGCAGAGAGGTGTACTTTTACAAAAGAATAAGAAAGCCCACTTTTTATCAATTGACGCAGTATTTTTAGGACCAGGGGAACCTTCGCTGAGCTAGGGTCCCTTCCCTTGTGCAGAGACCATTTTGCAAATCTTTCCCACTTAGCCAGGTAAGATTTTCTGGTGGTAAGTTTCCTTGCCTCCCTTAGGACTGAAAGCATGTCCTCTGAGTAGTGGTGTCTGAAAGGGATCAAAAGTTTATCACCCACAGAGTCAGAGACATCTGTAAGTGTGGGTGTAGGAGAGTTACTTTGTCTTGTGTCAGTAGGTCCACCTTGTAGTGTAACTTGAAGTGACTGCCCTTGGCAAATTTGTGAAGTAGGGGAACTAGTGCTGCATTGGCCAGTAGGGAGTCACTAAGATGATTGTTGGTTTGTCCTTCTGGATTTTCAGAAGGACATTCTGAATCAGTGGGGATGGGAGAAAGGCATAAAGGAACTTACCCTCCCAAGAGATGCTGAAAGGGTCCTCTCTCCATGCTAGAGGGGAGTGGGTTTTTGAGCAGAAGTTCTGCAGTTGCCTGTTCTAGTGGGAGGCAAACAGGTCTATTTGTGGAGCACCCCACTGGTGCACTATGTCTAAGACAACCTCCCTGTTCAGCACCCATTTGTGCTGAGGCGAGGAGGTCCTGCTCAACAGATCTGCTTGGTGGTTGTCCTGTGAGGGGATGTACGTCCCCTGCAGGACTAAGATGAGATGAGATGCTAAGTCCCATATCAGCAGGGAAAGTCTGCACAGCTGAAAAGCCTTTGTTCTTCCCTGCTTGCTGAGGTACCACATCACCATAGTGTTGTCGGTGACAATCTGGAGAACCCCTGGAACTTGAAGAGTGGTGAAGGTCTTTAGAGCTAAGAAGACTGCTATCATTTCTCTGATATTGATGTGTTTGGCCTGAAGAGAGGGATGCTACTTTTCTTGAATCCTGCAAGACGCCAAAGATGCTCCCCAACTTGAATCTGAGGCATCTGTATGCATTACTTGGGTTGTGGTGAGGGTTGTAGTGGGAGCCCTGGATTCAGTTGCATTTTCTGGATCCACCAGCTGATTTCTGTTTTCAGACAGGGAAGGAGGGGGATGGCCTGCTCTAGGGGATGTAGGTGTTGGGACCAGATGTTCTTCAGGAACCACTGTAACTTGCGCATGCGGAATCTTGACAGTGGTAGCATGGGGATGGTTGCTGCCATTAAACCCAGGAGACAAAGAAATTGCCTTGCTGTCACCTTTTGGGATAGTAGAGTTTCCTGGAAGTGGGAAGTCAAAGAAAGAACCTTGCCTGTGGAAGAAAGGCCTTCACTGTCTCTGTTCTGATTCTGCAGCCTAGGAAAATCTTGTCCTGGCCTGGGATCAGAGAGGATTTGGGGAGGTTGATGGTGAATCCTAGGTTCTGCAGAAAGGACATGGTGAAATGTAGATGCTTCGATAGAGCATCCCTGGACTCTGTCACTATCAGGATGTCACCCAGATAAGGGGAAATCTGTATACCCTGAGTTCTGAAGAAGGCAATGGCTGGGGCTAGACAATTTGTAAAGACTTGGGGGGGGGGTGGATAAACCAAATGGCAAGTCAGTAAACTGAAAATGAGAGGCAGGTTCAGAGAAACGCAGGAATTGTCTGTGGGAATTCCTGATGGGTATTTGCAGGTAGGCCTCCTTTAGGTCCAGGGTGGCCATGAAGGCCTTGGCTGGAATGAGAGGCAGCAGGGTGGGGAGAAGGAACATTTTGAAAGAGGATACCTGCAGATAGAGGTTTAGAAAGGACAGATCTAAGATGGGTCTCCAGGGTCTGTCTTTTTTGGGGACCAGGAAGAGACGGGAGTAAAAGCCCTTTTGTTCCTGTCCCGGAGAGAGAGGTTCTATGGTGCCTAGCTTTAAAAGGTCTGCCAGAACTTGTGGCATGAAATGGGCCTGTTTTTTGGAGAGGAGAGGAATGCCTCTTCTGGGTGGCTTCTCTTTCCAGGATAGGAAGTACCCTTTTTGGATAATGTTCAAGACCCACTTGTTTGAAGTGATGGATTGCCAAAGGGGAATACAGTGGGAAAGGCGGGCTGAGAGGGGGAGGTGGGCAAGGCTGTCACGCTTTACTGGGGCCTCCTCTGTCCTGAAAGGGTTGTCTGGGTTGATGTGGTGGAGCAGAGGATCTGGAGTTGGTAGGTCTTCTAGCCCCTCTCCTGGACCTGGAAGAGGAGGCAGAGGGCTGATGAGTACATCTCACAAAGGTGGCCTTAGCAGGGCAGTTCCTATAATACTTGGGGATGGGTGACACCAGCAAGTGCTTGATGTCCTGGAGTTATTTGCTTTTTTCTTGGAGATTTTTAAAAATGTCAGCAGACTTTGCCGAAATGCACACTGTGGTCCAGAGGGGCGTCCAGGATCTTAGACTTTAAATCCTCAAGGAGGTTCTGGATCATTTGCCATGAGTACCTCCTGAGGGCTGTAGCAGATGCTGCAGACCTGGCAGATGCTTCTGCAGCTTCGTAGATGCATGTGATGGAATGCCTGGCTACCTCTTGGGCCAAGTAAAGTTTGGATGAAATGTTCGTCTTGAAGGGACTGTCAAGCAAGGATGCCAGCATGGAGGAGGCTTGAGAGACCAAGTCTAATGCATACTTAGTCATGTGGGTTCGATCATTTATGGCTGTGAAAGCCAAAGTTGAAGTGTATACCTTCTTCCCCATCCTATCCATATATTTGCTCTCTTTGTCAGTGGGTAGTAGGGAGGCAGAGGGCAGTAGTCTAGATAGCTTATCTGCAGTGGTGGCAATAACAGCTGGGTCCGCCAAGGATTGTTTAAACAGGAATTTGTGGTCCTTTGGTACTGTACAGAAGTAGTCAGGATGTTTAGGGGCTGGAGGGTGGGATTAAAGGGACTTAGAAGCAGAGTTGAAGGCATCCAAGTAAGTTGGCAGAACAGGGGGTACTGCTGAAGGGGAGGGCGATTCCACTTGCAGCAGCTCAAAATACCTTTTTTGGGTGTCCGTCATTTGGGATGTAACCCATTTAAAGTAATCCTTCACCTTGGCGATGGTCTCACCAAAAGTAATGTCCTCAGGGGGGAAGCCCCCTTCACAGATTCCTCATCAGGAGAGTAATATACCTGGGGGGAGGACATTTGGGAAACATAAGAAATGGACTCTTCTGAGGATGAGAAGGAAGAATCATGTTCTTCTTCCCCCCTGACTTGAGGGGTCATGAATGGGAGGGAAGAAGCAGAGGCAGGCCTAGGGCTAAGAAGATGCAGGGGGGAGGTGGCTGAGGCTGAAGACCTGAGGACCATAAAGGCCTGCATGAAAGAAGTGAAGGCCTGCCAATCTGGTGTGACTTCTGAAGAGGTGGAGGTATGTTTAGTTTTCTGTTGCTTTTTGGCCAGGGAGGGCGCAGAGTGTGGCCTAGCATCGGGTTTGGACAGTAACACATCCGAAGTCTGGATCCCTGCCAGAGGGACCACCGAAACTGGTTCCCCCTCGACATCGATGGCCGTCAATGTCTGGATAAGCTCAGAGGACGTGCCGGTCGTCGGCTGTGAAACTGCTTTCTTGAGGGATGCTGCTGCAGTCGACAGATCCACCGAGCGTGCCTCAGCCCCTAGATCGGCAGTTGGTGGTGTGTCAGGCAGCGGAGCAGCAGGCAAAAAATGCCTAGGAACATTGGCCTTCTTGCGCAAAGGTTCAATTGCTGCCTCTGATGCAGGATCCATCATAAAGGCTAACCGTTTAAAGCGTTGGTTCTCCAGGTAGACGTTTAACGCGGCTAGACAGCTGCATAATAAGAAAATCAGAAACCCAAAAGGTTACTTAGCTTTAAGATGCAACATCTGTGAAGAGACGATCGTACAAAGCGAATGTTGTCTGTGGCTAAAAAGTTCTGAGCATTGTGCATGCAAACGTAACATTTAAGGCCCCTGGATTTATGGCCCTACGTGTACAGAAGCCAACGTATGAGTCGCCTGAGGGCAGGAAATCTCACACCTAGAATACTGCAACATAGGAATAGAAGGACATCATGGAACTCTTCCTTTAGACATTATACTAGTTTGTATATTTTTATTAATATATTGATCAAATTCCTTATAACATAGCTGTTGTCTCAATTTTTTTCTTCTTAAACACAAATGTACTATGTATACCAAATAATTCTAAGCTCAGGGACCAAATCAATAATGGACCAATCATTTAGTATATTTCTTACTTGATATGTTATAAAATATAATAGCAAGACTGAATATTTTTATAATGAAAACACACACAAATCAAAGAAATAGGGTAACACCTATTTTATTACATTGTAGAATAATCTATTATCCAGTAATAAATTCTCATTATACTTTCTCTGCTGAAAAGATTGTCATATCATTTAATGCTTTCAAAAACTCCATATCATTCATGTGTAGTCTACCTGCAAATGTGAACTGGCAACCACACTATTATATATAAATCTGGAATGTCTACAGTGTATTTATTTGCCTGAACTTCTTTATTATTAATTAGACCTTCATTAATAGCAATAAGCACAAATGAAAAAGTCATAGTATAGACTGAGAAATTTAAACTTAAAAACTACAAGTAGTATGTAGATAGGTTAAAAAATCTTCAGTTCCTTTGCATACTAAAAATATATCATCCACAAAATGCTTATAATAAATATATTTATTATCGATATTTGTATAAGCATATATTTCTTCCCAATACGGCAAAATTATGCTAACAAATGTATTAGCTATGGTGTTATCCGTGGTGACTCCAGATTTTTGATAATAAAAGTCATAACACAGGAAAACACTGTGTGACCATACTAAATCTACTAATAAATGGACAGTTTCAATAAACCAGGCTGAACATGAACTTAGCTGATATAATTGCTCCCTTACTGACTGTATTCCAAACTGCTTCAGTATAACCATAAACAAGGAATTAACATCTGAAGTAACTAAAAATGTTACATAAACTACTGAATTTTGTCCAATTATAAAAAGTTTTTAAAAAGTCATTCGTATCCTTCATGCAGCTCTTAACATCTGGTAAATATATGTTAAAACACTTTCCAAGTACAATGATTTAGGCTCACTTGCACATTGATTTCCTGAAACAACTGGTTGCATTGGTGGTTTACACCTATCTATATACCTTTGGTAAATCAAAGAATAGGTATCTTAGTGGTAAACAAAAATTCATACATTTCAATAGCTAGTGCATTGTCTATTTGTAAACCATATAGTGCATTTTGTATGTGTATACTATTATGTTTTACAAATACATCAATGCCATTCAATAATTCAGTCATAGCAAGCCTATAAAAAATACTATCCATTACAATTATAGCTTCCCCTCTATCCACTTGCTTAATATCAGGATTTTCAGAAAGCTCACAAGGCCTTCTGTTCTTCATTTGTCAAGTTACCGAACTTTTTTGGAAGCATTACTATGGAGGTCATATACTTGATCCTCACACATTGTATAAAAAGGATTAATAACTGGCTGACTAATTGTAACAAATACTCTGTTGTGCTTTAAAACATTTTCATCATTGGACAGTGTTCTTAATGAAAGTTTTAAGCTTTAAATTTCTAACAAAGAGCCTATGCTCTTATAAGAGTCTTACTTAAGTTGCCACTGCTTGTGGAAACAAATGCTAATCCCCTTTTAATAACAATTTCAATACGGGATAAAACATTTAGAAACCAAGGTCTCGTATACTTCTGCTATTAAGTGTAGCAAAGCAGGTAAAAATTTGGATAGCACAGACCCCACTTTGTGTTGTAAATGCAACATGAACTGCATCTAAAAATCACATCCCTCCTAAAGTGAACAAACAGCAGTAGCAGCACTGAAAAGGTTAACATGCACAGAGTATCTCATTGCTACAGGATGGTATCCAGAATGGTGAGTAATTATGTTGTTGTTCCTCATGATGTGTTCAGTTTAATTTTCCATAGACGGTGAATTTAAATGAAAATATAAATAGCAGAGGAAGGGATGATTACACAGGTCCTCAAAAGAGAAGTGAATCCTTAAATCCAAACTAGAGACTTTAGTTAATATTTCCCACAAGCAACAGTAATTTTTAGTGAGATACTTATCAGACTAGAATGCTCCATGCTTGGGATGCAGCTGAATATACTTAGTGACAATAGCTAGCCTAAGTACAGGGGAAAATGAAGATATCAATAGCTGTTGCTGATGGATATGAACAGAGTTGGGAGTGGTATGCAGCTAGTATAACATCTTGAGCATCTGACTTGAATATAACAAAAAGTTTTTAAAACTAAACAGCAGCAGTGGCACATAAGGCAGTGCAGCTAAAGTGAGTAAAAAGTTGTTCCAATAAACAAACAGTAAACAAGGGGCAACAAAGCACATCTTACTGCCAAGATGTGCTTTGATCAGCAATCTACAGCAAATGGGAAAACTAGACGAAGGACCAACAGGAATGAATGAGAACAACAGACAAATTTATAGGTACTTGTTAGACCAACTTCATCTATACGATGCAATGAGACCAACTGCAGCCTGTAGTGCAGCAAAGTCAAATCTGGTTAGGAAAGGTTAATCCAGTTACAGAGTGCAACAAAGAAATGCAACATAAAGCATCCCAGATAAACAGAACAGCAGGTCCTGTTATCCAGCACAGAGTAAAAAAGTACAGTTGTGTGCACTTACCATAAATGTAGATGTCAGAGTGTATTCACTGTTGCAGTCATTACATTTGGGTAATCTGCTGGCAGGTTGCCCTCAGTCGGCCTGATTAACAAAGTCTTGGGTCCTGCGTCGGTTGCTGTCCTTTCTTCCATGACGTCAGGTTGTTAGGGGTATAAAAACATGCAGCAGACACCATTACAACAGTTTTTCTTGCCCCAGATGTCAGGTACCCCCAAATGGGGAGCAAATAAAATTAAAAAACACAAAAATATACCTCCAACCAAAAGCAAATACACCAAAAAGGCTTTTCTAAGCATAGTTAAAGAAGAGGTATAGTGAGAGAAAAACAGGGGGCTGGAAGGAGGGTAACCAGGACTGCAACAGTGAATACACTAACATCTACATTTATGGTAAGTGTACACAACTGTACTATGTTCTTCATGTTTCACTGTTGCAGTCATCACATTTGGGTAGATTCCCAAAGCTATGGTTGGGAGGATAGCGTTATACAGCATCAGGACCAGCTATAAGGCCCTGCAAGACTGCAGTCGCAAAGCCAGCTCTGGATTAAGAGAAAAGTGGTAAATGGTAATGCTTGGTGAAAGTATGTACTGAACTCCAGGTAGCAGCTTCTAGAATATCCCTGGTAGGAACACCTCACAGAAAGGCTGCAGAAGTACATGCAGCCCTGTTGGAATGAGATCTGATCTCCTGGGGGACAGGTTTTCCACGGTGCTTATAGTAGAAATGAATGCAACGGCTTATCCATTTAGAAAAGGTTTGTTTTGAAATAGCCTTCTCCTCTGCCACAGCAGCAAATGCCGGTAGCAATTGTTCAGATTTTCTTCAAAATTTAGTTCTGGCCAAGTAGAATCTAAGTGGTCTGTGTACGTCCAAGGAATGCAGAAACCGTTCCCCTTTGTTTTGTGGATTGGGTTAGAAGGTTGGCAAATGAATGGACAGGTTAAGAGCCACACTGTAAACCACCTTGGGCATGAAGAAGGGATTGGTCCTCAGAGATACCCTGTCGGTATGAAAGATGATGAAAGGCTCCACTGCCATAAGGGCCTGTAATTCACAAATCCTACTAGCTGAAGTGATTGCTAAGAGAAAGGCTGTTTTCCAAGAAAGAAATTTTAGGTCTGCAGTTGCAGCTGGCTCAAAAGGAGGTAGAGTGAGCTTTTCCAAAACAAAGTTAAGATCCCAGGGCAGGGGTAGGAGATCTCCTGGGTGGTCTCAAGTTTTGCCCCTCTGAGATACTGTTTGAGCAGGGGATGAGAAAAGAAGGGTGGCTTAGTAGAAGTGTGGCTTTTAATAGAGGAAAAAGGCCCTTGTGAAGCATCTCAGTTAAATATCGCAAAATCTGAGGTAAATTGGGCGTTGCTGTGCTCATCCCTAAAGACTGATTCCAGGCACAGAATCTTTTCCATTTGTCAGCATAAGATTTTCTAGTACTAGGTCTTCTTGCCTCCAATTTTACATCCATCACAGGTTTGCTGAGGGATGCTAAGGGTGAATTTAAGTGATTAGCCAAGCTGCAAGGTTCAATGTTGGGAGCTGAGGGTGCAGAATTTGGTTCTGCTGTTGAGACAGTAAGGAAGGTGTCTGAGGCAGCTGTCATGGAGATATTTGTGACACAATGCGCAGGAGTGGGTATCAGTGTTGTCGTGGCCAGTCTGCAACAATCAAAATCATTTTGGTTTGTCCTGTCTGACTTTTAGCAGAACTTTGGAAAGCAGAGGCAGAGGGGGAAAGGCGTAGCCCGATAGGTATTTCCAGCTTAAGGACAAAGCATCCACTTTTCCAGGCTTTTTTGTGACAAGTCCTTGTGCAAAATTTGTCCAACTGGTAGTTCTGGGGGGGGGGGGGAGGCAAACAGATCTATGTCTGGGCTCCCCCATTTGCTTGTCAACATATTGAAAATCTGTGGTTCCAGTTTCCATTCATGTGGGTCCATGAGATTTCTGCTAAGTCCGTCTGCCAGAATATTCAGTTTTCCTGGCAGGAATTGAATTTGTAGTTGCACTTGGTAGCTCAAGGCCGTGTTCCACAAGGCCATGGCTAGTCTGCAGAGGGGGGTAGGAATGTGTACCCCCCTCGCTTGTTTATGTACCACATAACAGTGGTGTTGTCCGTCTTTACCATTAGTTGTCCTGGATGAATGTAGTCCTTGAAGGCTGTCAGAGCATTCTGTACAGCTAACATTTCTTTTTGATTGATATGCAGGTGCATTTGATTTGGGTTCCATTTGCCCTGAATGCACTTCCCTGCCAGGTGGGCCCACCATGCATAGTCTGATGCATCTGTAGTTAGGGTTTGGGTGGCAGGGGGTAGTGTGAATGGCAGTCCCTTGTTTTGGTGGCAGGCCTCTGCCCGCCATAGGAACTCCAGGCGTAGGTAAAGGGATGATAGGAATCATTGTTTTCAGGCTGTGACGATGTTGACTCCACAGACTAAGTACCACTGAAGTTTCCTCATATGCAGTCATACATATGGAATTAAAAGAATGCAGGAGGCCATGAACCTCAAGGCTTGCAGTAATTGCCTTGCAGATAGCAGGGTTTTTATGGACACTGTTTGAAGTAAGTTAAAAATGAATTTGCTTTTCTGGCGTGAGGTAAGCCATCTGGGCAGTTGTATTCAAGCTTGCACCCAGGAATGTAATCTGTTGAGAGGGTACCAGTTGTGATTTCTTTTTGTTTATGGTGTATCCTAGACACGTTAGAACCCTTTTTACAAACGCCAGATGATTTATAAGTATGGCCTGGTTTTCTGCCTGAATTAGACAATCGTCCAGGTATGGAAATATTTGAATATTTCTTTGTCTGCAAAATGCAATTAATGGAGCCAGGCACTTTGTGAACACCCTGGGCGCAGTAGACAAGCCGAAGTGCAGTTCAGAGAACTGATAACGCAAGTAGCCTGCTTTGAAGCGTATGTATCTTCTGTGAAATTCCCTGATTGGGATATGCAGGTAAGCTTCTTTTAAATCTAGAGTTGGCAACCAGGCATCTTTGCCTAGCATAGGAAGCAACTGGTGAAGAGTCAGCATCTTGAATTTTGGGATGTCGAGAAAGGTGTTTAGGGTAGACAGGTCCAGAATTAGGCACCATGATTTGTCTTTTTGGGTACCAGGAAAAAGCCTGGAATAGAAACCTTGTCCCTTTCCTCTTCTGGTACCAGTTGAATAGCCCCCATGTTTAAGAGGGAAAGTACTTGTTTCTGAGCCTATGCCCACTGATTTGGGGGCAGGTCTGGCCACCCGTTTCGTGTTGGCAACGTGTAGAAATGAAATCTGTATCCCGGGACACTATATTTAAAACCCATTTGACCAGGGTTATGAGTTCCCAATTTTTTGCATGAAGAGCAATTCTTCCCCCCAAAAAGGCGGCTAAAAGGTAAGTGCTTGGTAATTTTAAAGGAAAGTCATTGAGACTGTTTACCATACGGGGATGTCTTATTTCCAGATTTTGAAGTGGAGGCCCCCCATTGCTTAGTTCTGAGAGTCCCTTGGGACTGAAACCTGGTGCTTTTGGTGTGTTTGGGATTGGCTTGAGTGGATCTCGAAGGAGCTGGAAAGGACCAATTCTTAGTAGGCCAGTGCCTACTAAATCATGGAGGTTGCACTTGTAAGAAATCTTTTACAGTTTGCATAGATTTAGCTATATTTTCGATCTTTCTTAGAACATCTTCAGCCTTATTGCCAAACAGGCAGTGCAGATTTAAAGGAGCATCCAACAATTTTGCTTTAACATGATCAGGCAGAGACTGCTCCTTACGCCAAGCATGCCTTCTTAGCACAGACCCAGTAACAGCAGCCCTGCAAGAGGCCTCTAAAGAATCAAAACCACATTGCAAAGTATGTTTTCCAACTTGCTCAGCAGAATGCAATAAATCCTGTAAATCTTTATTTTTCACACAGTCAGAAATCAACATAATTTTCTGTTTGAGCAGTCCCATAATATGCTGTTGATATTTTAGCATATGAAACTGGCAGTTTAAAGCCCTGACTGCCATAGTTGCATAAGTATAAACCTTTTTACCCCATCTATCTAGTGACCTGGGATCTCTATCAGAAGGGGTAGGACTTTTAGAAGTAGAAGCCTTAATGCCCTTGGGCCCCTGAGAAATGGTTTCTGGATCCACAACAGGGTTTTTGAAAAGGAACCTGTGGGACACAGGAACCCTGTAGTATCAGTCAGGCTTACTGGGAGCCGGAATCAGGGGCCATACGGGATTCCGAAAACACATCAACAATGTCTAGTACAGGAGGGTATAGCCAAAGGCCTATGCTGAGGTAGAAGAAGGAAATATCTAAGCCTCTTTTTACAATCAGAAAATTCCTGACTTTCCCAGTGGAAATGCTCCCTTAATGTATGTAAAGTTTCTCCAAAAGAAAAGACCTCGGGGGGGGGGGGGGGGAGCAGAGGAAATGGAATCCTCTGCATCAGAATCCTCATAGGTAGGAATGGACAAATCTAAGTCATTGGAAGAATTAGAGGAAACAGTGTCCTGATCAGAAGAATTATAGTCAAGCTCAGTCCTAGGCCTCTTAGAAGGGGGGAGGGGATTGACTACCCCTGATTAGAGTAATAAGATCTTCAGCTATTTTGATCATTTACTTTTTAGGCATAGGGCCAGAACGTCGTTTTTTTTAGACATAGATCGAGATTTAGGCCTTAGAATAGAAGGTGGAGTCGGTTTAATATACAAGTCTGTAGGCCTGAATACACCCTCAAAAGCTGGTGCCTGCACAAAGGCTCTGGACACATCCAACGTAGAGACATCCGCGGGTTCCATTGGAGAAACATCTCGTGGCATACCGGACTCCGAATGGGTCTCAGTAGAAGCCTGCGAGTCAGAAGTAGCAGGTATCAGGGGCTGCGAAAGCTCCTCAATGAGTACCAGCAAACAGGCGAATGGCTTAGGAGAAGCGTCGTCGGCAGTTTTGGACCTCGACGGCCTGTTTGTCTTTTTCATTGCTTTTATTCAGAATTCCGGTAGTCGGATGGCTAACCAATGTAATTTCTGAATAATTAAACCGAGAACCGAAATATTTAAAGGCAAAAATGTACCATCAACGGATACTGCACTGATTAAATAAAGCACAAAACTGACAGCAAGGTAAGTCGTAGACAGGGCCTAGGCAAGGAATAAAGTACAAATGAAAATCCTTATCAGGTATTTGCTTTCCACAAGTAATGCAATTATTAACTTTTAATGACACGGTAAGGAGCAAGAAAAAGTTTCCCCAGTGGGGTGCTTAGCTTTAAATTGAAAACTTCGGTTCTGAAACTCGAAAACGTAAATTTCAGGAGTCGGCCAACTGGCACTTGCGAACTGCTTCTGCTTCGGGAACCACACGCCAAGAAAGACTGATGTAATGGCGTTGGCTGCAGGCTTTATACCCCTGATGTAAAGGAAGAAGGGACAGCAACCGACGCAGGACCCAAGACTTTGTTAATCAGGCCGACTGAGGGCAACCTGCCAAAAAATGCAAGTGAA
>NC_056744.1:880765915-880818998 GCF_019279795.1 Protopterus annectens | reverse complement strand
AGTGAAAAAGATGCATATGTACCTGAGTATTCCCCCTCAGCAATGCAGCTGTGATGCCTGCTGTTTTCCTAAACTGGATGCCTGGTTTACAGTGTTTGTAAAATGTCTAAAGGGGCTAATGTGGGAGCGTCACAGATGATATGTACCGATCTAAAGAGGTTGAAATTGCCCTGATTTTACCATCCAGTGCCTTTTCCAGCAATGTAACCAGACAGACAAAGAAATTTTTGGAATAATGGTCAAGCTTATCTTTCCAGCAAGGAGGAGGTGACTAGATGATTTTACTTTGTAAACACCATGAGTACAGGATGAGAAGGCAGACCAAACATTAAGGAGGCAGACCTGAAAGGGAAGGTCTCACCTCTCAGAAAGTGGGAAAACACAAACACCTTTTGTGAACAGTTATGTGTAGATGGCATTATTCATGCCTAGCATAGTTAGAAATGTATCCCTTGACAGGAAAGGAAAGGAAACAGCATCTAGAGAGGAAGCAACCTGTAGGTTCCTTATTCTCATACATTTTTTTTTAAACACTTGACAAGTCCAGTATAGGCCTCCATAGCTTTCCTTCTAATTTAGTTTATTATTATTCTAGTAAGGAGATGAGAAATAGCTTTGAAAATTCCTCCTGCCTGCTACTCTTTCATAGTATACTTGGGGTATTTCTTGTATGATCTACAGTACATCAGCTGTGAGGCAATGGATTTGGTCTGTTTTATTTGGTCTTTATGAATACTTCTAAAATTCCATACTGTATTCAGAGTTTACAATATCTAGAAATTACAGTTTTCTCCACCTACCAAAAATGGAAACGTTCGATTGTACTCACTGTTGCAGTCCTAACTTGCGGGATTTTTTGGCCATGAAAGCCTCTGGCCAACTAAATTATCAGAGTAAATTCTTTTCTCCTCCTATGGCTGGCAGATGCTCTAATCATTAGTACGCTTGTGTATATAGGGAACCAGTCTACATCATGAAATTGCTTTTTTTCTTGTCCCCCAAGAGGCAGGAGCCCCATATGAGCAGTAGGGAACTGAAGAAGAGAACCCCTACAGTAAGAGGGGCCAACGGGATTTCCTTAGCTAGAAAACAGGTTATAAAAAAACTACCTAGTAGGCTAAGGAGGAAGGTAGGAGGAAAGAAGGCTGCAACAGTGAATACACTTGAACATCTACATTTATGTTAAGTGTACACAAGTGCAGTATATGTTCTTCATGTTTCACTGGTCCTGACTTGTGGGAAGATTCTCAGAGCTGAAAAGAGGGATGAAGGAGATTAGGTAGAAAAGAGGATGCCCTGCAGGATGGCAGTGGCAAATCCTACTCTGGACCAAGAGGAGGCTGTCAAGAGGTAGCGTTTGGTGACAGTATGCACAGATGACCGGGTGCCAGCTTCCAGGATGTCCTTAGTAGGGACCCCTTACAAGAAAGCAGTAGAGATTGCAGTAGTCCTAGTGGAGTATGACCTGACAGTCTCAGGACATTTTTTGCCATGATGGCTGTAACAAACAGAGATACACTGGGACATCCATTTTGAAATGGTCTGTTTAGAAGCTGTTTTTTTCCTCAAAGCCAGGGGCAAAAGTAAGAAAAAGCTAGTCAGATTTCCTCAAGGCAATTGCTCTGTTAAGATAATTGCACAGCTGCCTGTGCACATCCCAAGAATTAAGTATTCTTCCCCCTTTGTTCTGGGAGTTGGGAAAGAATGTAGTCAGGTAAATGGCTTGACTTAGATAAGTGTCAGTGACCACCTTGGAGATGAAAGAAGGGTTAGTTCTGACGGAAACCTTGTCTGGGTGGAAGATGAGAAATGGCTCCACCGCCATGACAACCTGCGGTTCAGAGACCCTGTTGGCGGAGTTGACAGCCAGCAGCAGGGCAGTTTTCCAAGTCAGAAACTACAGTTGGGCAGGTTCAAAAAGAGGTAATGTCAATTCTTCCAGAACAAAGTTTAGGTCCCATGGAGGGGTAGAGGTTACCTCCTGGGAGGTCTGATGTGGATGAGTCCCACAGGGGATGGGAAAAGGCAGGAGGATGTGCAGGTATATGGGCCGAAATGGCAGTTTCATAAATTTTAATGGAGCTGTGGGAAAGGCCTTTATCAACCAGACGAGCCAGGTAATCTAGAATGGTAGCAATCTCTTCTGAATCTGAAATGAGGTGCTGCTGCTAGTACCAGATGTAAAATCTTTTCCACTAAGCTGATGTCGCTCATCTGTCTACGTTACAAATAAGAAGGCTTAGGGTTTCGTTCAGATGTTTTAATATATATCAACACATCAGGATAGATAACATCTTTAAATATGATTGAACTAACAAATTACATACATACATGTTTACATTTCAACAGCTAAGTATAAAATGGTAGTCAGGCTAGCACATGCATATTGATCTACAGCCGAGTAAGATTTCCTAGGGCTAGGCCTTCTACATTTCTAACAATGTCCTTAACCAGTTTGCTTACGCTAAAGCTTGTTCCTGGATGCTGTAGAATTATCCAAGCTGAGACACTGAACATCTGTAGGCTGGGGTGTACAATCCTTCCCTTGCCCTGAGTGAGAAGGTTGACTCTGAGAAAACAGCCATGGACTCTAGTTGGTTAGTTCGAGAAGCAGGGAATACAACAGCTGTCTGGGCCAGTCTGGGGCTATCAGTACTGCCCTTGGGCCCTCTCTTACCTTTAGAGGCACTCAAGGTAGTAAGGGTAAGGCAGGAAATGCATAAATGAAGAGAAGAGTACAAAGGAAGGAGAAAGCTTCTGTTCTCCAGACTGGTTGCGGTTTGATCCTGGAACAGGATCTTTGCTACCAAAGAAAATGTTAACTGGAAACAGGTCTATCTGTGGGATTCCTCATCTCTGGCTCATGCTAAGAAATATTTCCCGATGCAGATGCCATTCATGGGGGTCCATCAAGTTTCTGCTGATGTGATGATCTAGAGTATTTTGAGCCATGGAAGGTAAAGTGCTAGGAGGTACAACCTCAGAGACGGAGTAGTTTCCCAAACTTGCATTATTAGGTTCATAGGTTGGTACTAGGCTATCAGCCCTAGGGCCTATACAAGCCTAGCCATAACAATTCCCTGGCTATTTCTTCCCAAACTATTTACTTCCCTGGACCTCTGTCTAGCAAGGCGAATGATGTGATCCCTGGGGTGAATTTCCTTTTTCTCCCATCCAATCGTCAAGGTTCCTTTTGAAGAGGGACAAAGAGGCACTCTGCTTGACATGTATGGGCAATCTATTCCAGAGGCTGGGGAGTCTCTGGGTCAGGAACCTATCCCTCCAGCATGTTTTGTTTATTGTGATGGCAAGGTTTAGATTCCTAGAGCATGTGGCACTGAGGGATTGGGATTTCTTTAAGTGTAGCATGTCCAACAGCTCTGGGTTTGACATGGCCTTGTATGTTAAGCAGAAATCGCCTCTGTGTAGACAATATGCGACAGTATAGCTGGAGTTTTCTAAGGCGGTCAACGAAGGGCATCTGCTTTAGGCCTGTGATTCTTTTAGTGAGGTATTTCTGCGGCCTTTCCAGTTGTTGCATATGTTTTGAGAGGTACATACCAAATGGGGCGTTGTATTCTATAATGAGTCTAATGAGGGATGAGTACAGTGGGACAATGACCTCCTTTTGTCTGGATGAAAAGCCCTTAGTGATGAGGTGTGCCACATAGAAGGATTTCCTGACTGTTGTGGCGATGTGGTTATCCAAGGTGAGAACACTGTCCACCTGTGTCCCTAAGTCTCTTATCACACTTTCGGTGTTTAGTGTACTGCCACCTATATGGTAATTCATGGATACTGTTTTTTCCCCAAAGGGGATAACTATACATTTCTTGGCACTGAGCTTGAGTCCATGGCTCTGGCACCAAGCATCTGTTCCTGTAAGGCCCTTTTTTAGATATCCACATAATTTGGGGATTCAATAATGGATCCCAGTTTGCAGTCATCTGCGAACTTTGTTAGCCAGAGTCCCTTAGTGTTGGCCTGTACTTCAGAGAAGTAGATGCCAAACAAGAATGGTTCCAGGACTGAACCCTGAGATACTCCACTTGTCACTTGTCTGGAGCTGGATTTGGAGTCGGCTACTTTTACAGTGTGGGTTCTGTCAGTAAGCCAGTTAGCAACCCATTGGGTGACGTAGGGATTAATGCCCAGCTTAGTAAGTTTATCTATGATTCCAGAGTGGGGGATGGTGTCAAAGGCCTTGGCAAGGTCTAGATAGGCTGTGTGGACCACCTTACCCTTGTCCATGGCTCTGGAGACTGATTTGAACAAGTCAATCAGGTTCAGGAGACAAGATCGGCCCTTCACGAACCCAAACTGGGTGGGGTCCAGTGTTTGAAGGTTGCCAATGTCTTTGTTTATAAGTTCCATGATGATACGCTCCATGGCCTTGCAGATAAGGCTTGTCAGACTGATGGGATGGTAGTTTCCGGGATACAAGGTGGATCTCCCCTTGTGGAGTGGGATAACTGTAGCTCTGCGCCACTCAGTGGGCACGAAACCTGAGGTGAGGCTATGATTAAACATGACACTTGGGTGAGGTGCCAGTTCATATTGTAGTTCATGTAGTACACAGCCCGGGATGTCATCTGGTCCCATGGATGCTGTATTCTTAGCTTTGTAGAGTGTGTTTTTTACCTGTGTGGCCATTATTACTGGAATTTAGCAATCTTCTGGTATTGAGATGGGCCATTTAGGGGGTGAAGATGGCACTGAATTTATCTGCCAGGATAATGGCAATATCATTGGGATCAGTATATTTAATGCCATTCTGTTTTAGCTCAGAGCAGATCTGAGCATTGCCATTTAGATTCTTGACATAGTTATAGAATGCCTTGTGGTTGTCTTTGGAATCTTTGGCAATTTGTTTATGGCTGGGGACCACCAGACTGGCTTCCTTTTTATGGATGAGAGCATCTTGGTTCTATTTGGGATGGCTCGATTCATGCATGAGTGGATGTGCTCGTACAGTGCCTTATTGTGGGATTCAGCAGTTGAACTTTCAGTTCCCGTCTGCATGGGTGTCATGAGGTTTGTCTCTTCTGACTTGAGTAGCATGAAGTTGGCTTTGGAGAAGTTTTTTATGGAGGTTTCCTTACTGGGGGGTGGGGGTGGGATGTGGATGTTAAGGGTGATGAGCTTATGGTCAGACCTGACCAACGAGGGGGTGACCATAGGTGTGGAGCATCGATTTCTCATGTTGGTAATGACCAGGTCTAGGATATTGGAGCCCCTTGGTGGGACTACGGATTAGCTGATCAAGGGCATTGGAATTTATGAATTCCAAGAACCGTTGGGCAAAGATGTTGGTACATGAGTTTTCCCAGTTAACGGCAGGATAGTTAAAATCACCCAGTATTAGGGTGTTTGGTTCTAGCTTAATATTTTCCAGTATGTTTAGAAAGGTGTAGTGAGAATCTTTGGGTATGGTGGGGGATCTGTAGCAAGCTACAATTTGGATTGCAGTCTTACCTTGTGTTAGTTGCACCTGGAGAATTTCAGATGCACTGTGTTGGGCAACTAGCCTGGTGGTGTGAATATCCTTGGTGAATATTGACACTCCTCCACCTTTAGTGTTTCGGTCCTAGTTTTGTGGCCGAAAAGTGTGGTAAGAGTTGTAGCCTGGTATTGCAGGGGTGCTCTCTGGAGCCTTGAACCAGGTCTCAGTTATTGCACAGATATCTATGTTCTCCATTTTTAGGAGTGCCTCGAGAGAGTGCAATTTGAGGTTTAGACTTCTAGCTTTGAGTAGCACTACCTTCAGATTTTGCATGCTTGTATGTGTTACGGTGGTGGTTTTGTCCTTTGAACTTTGCCTAAAAAAGGCACTATAGGGGTGGCAAGAGCCTTAGCCAGTAACCGGAATCCCAGGGGCGACAGGTGCAAACCATCTCTGGCAAAGCATCGTGGTCTGTCAATCATGTCATCCCAGGCAGGCAGATACTGGATCCCCTTTGAATGACACAGAAGCTTAGCCAATTGTTGAAGTCAATCATTTTGTCCTTATATTGTGGTGGTATTCTGGGTGAAGGCAGGATGCTACTCAGGGCTAGGGTCATACATGCCTGGGCCACATGATCTGAGAGCTCTTCCATGTCTCTTTTCATGTAGTCTAGGGAGGTACGTCTCAAGTCATTCACTCCAACATGGACAATGACAGAGTCATATTTGTACTTGTTGTGGAGTGACTTGAGTGCATGCGTTATGTGGTGGATCCTGGCACCCGACAGGCAGCTGACCGTAATTTTCTCCTTGTTCAATTTTGGTGAGAGGGACATCAGTGTGCCGGACTACAGAGTCACCTATGACTAAAGTGTTAAGTACATTGTCTTGCCTTAGGGGCTGTTGCTGGGTGGCACACTGGTGTTGTGAACTAAGTGACAATTTGGTTGTGATTGGTGTTTGTTTGCGTTTCAGCTTCAGAGGTCCTTGTTGCTTGGGCAGGTTACAGTTAAGGGCCTCTGCATATGTGGATTTACTGTTGCTATATGTGGGTGTTGGTGGTGTGGGTTTAGAAGGACTATGTGTTGCTTGAGGTGTAGTGTGGGTGTTAACCTTCTACTCTTGACTGTCTAGCACAATCTTGGGTGGAGAGAGCTTTGCTACCATTTTGGCTGTGTAAGTGAATCTCTCACAGGTTGTAGTGTTGGGTGGTAGGAGGAGAGGGTTGTCTGTGTCCACGAGGCAATTGCTGCATTGCCCCAGTATGCCCAGATTCACCAGGTGGACAGGAGAAATCACTGGAAGCTGACCCTTGGACATGCCTGGTTTGGTGCTTTTTTTTTTTTTTTTTTGTAAAGTGCGGGAGCTGTTTTCCCTTACCTTAGCAAGGTACTTAGCAATTATAGGCTGTTTAGTGCCTACTATTAATTTCTCCCTATTAACAAGGAGAGTTGAGTGCTTGTATCAGTTTAAGGCTTCCTAGTGCTTTCCAGCAGGTATTAGAGAAAGTGCTAGTCACAGGGATGCTTAAAGGTAAGATGAAAATAAAATGTGCACTGCAGTGTGCACTAGAGAAGTTAGATGTGAAAGTAGGTAACTTAAGTTTTACCCGTTTAAAAAGTTACGGTTTAGTGGAGAGTTACTATTTTTAAAACAGCAAGATGGGTTGAAAGAGGTGGTCACTTTTGTATTCTGGTACTATGGAATACAGTAGGATGGCCAATAAAATTAAATAGTTGAAGGGGAGGGATTTCAAAAATGATGATTTTGTGATTTACTCACACAAGCCAGTGAAAGTAGAAAGGAAATGAGATATATGGTCAGATTAACATAAGAGGCAGGCAACTAGAAAGACTCAGAAGAGAGAGAGAGCTGTGGTCACTTTTGAAGTTTTAATATGCTGTTAAAGCAGAATGCAAGTAAAAGACAAGGTAAAGAAAATAAACCACAGTATTCAAAATATAGAAAGGCAATAAAGTAATACAAAATACAAACAATAAAGGCAAACTAACCTGTCCTTCACAGCGAAGTGTAGCAGAGTCTGGATGAGCCCTTCTGGTAAAGAGGGTAAGAGTGGGTTCCCCCCGCCTGATATTTACCACATAACTGTGCTGTTGTCTGTTTTGACTAACAGAAATCCTGATTCCAATTTTTCCTTGAAAGCTATCAGGCCTTTTTGCACTCCCATTAGGCTTTTTCCAGTTTATGTGCCTGTCCTTGAACTGAACCTCTCACCCTGGGAGTGGAGTTGTAGAAAGTGAGCCCCCCCCAGGCTGTCTCTGATGCACTGTGGTGACAGTTTGGCCCAGGGAGTGAATCTGAATGGAAGGACCTGATTTTGGGCACAGTCTGTACCTACCATGCAAACTCCTCTTTCTGCAAAGGGTCAGCTGTATCTCGGTCATCAGGGGCTGACCGTGTTGGCACCACACATTTTCGAGGTACCACTGGAGCTTCCTCATGTGCAGCCTAGTCAGGGGAACCATAAGGATACAAGATGGCATGCATCCCAGTGCTCGGAGAAACTCTGGCTGAGATGTATTGTTTCTGCTGAATTCTTTGAAAGTAGTGGGTTAAAAAGGAGACCTTATCTGGGGGTAGGAAGGCTTTTGGAAGTGAAGAGTCCAGGAGTGCCCATGGGGCTATCACGGGCAGAAGTTTCTAACGAGTCAACATTTTGAATTTTGGAACCAAGAGAAACAGACTGAGGTTGGACAGTTCTAAGATAGTAAGTCAAGAGCCTTCTTTTCTGGGAATCAGGAACAGCCCGGAGAAGACCCTTTGCCTTTTGTGATGTGTTGGAACTCATTCTACTGATCCCTGAGAACACACAATTGGAATTTGAAAAAGTGCCTCTGTTTTTTGATTCTGAGGAATATCTGGATAGCCTGAGTATTTTAAAGGCTCTTCGAAACGGAGTTTGTAACCATCTAAATAATGTCTAAAACCCATTTGTCTGAAGTGATGAGAGTCCAGTTTAGTTTGAACTGGGACAGCCTTCCTCCTAATCATTTTGGGTGGGGTGTCATTTTTCTCTGGCAGAAGCCTCGGGATTAGAACTCTCTTGCCTGGAAGTTTCTGAGGTCCATTGCCTGGGTGTCTGCAGCTGTTGCTGTTTCCTAGGAGTCCTTTCCCACTCGGTTTTCCTGTCTGGTCTCTAGGTTTGGAGGGAAAAGACCAGTATTTAGTGGGGAAGGTCCTTCTAAACCTAGGAGGCTAAACTTGGTGGAAGTCTTTCACAGACTGAATAAACTTAGCTTTGCCCACCATATTTTTAAGAACAGCCTCAGCTTTAGGTCCAAAGAGAAATTCCTTGTCAAGGGGAGCAATGAGAAGGTTAGATTCCCTAGCGCCTTATTCTTGGGTGGCTAACTGGAAAATACTCTTAAGCACCTTGGAGCCAAAGGATGCTCTACCCCTGGAAGCCAAATCCAATTTGTAATGTGTAATAAAAGTGCGAGGGGTAGCCCATGTAGCTGCTGCACAAATATTATCAAGTGGGACCCTGGCTTGAAAGGCTGCACAAGTAGACAGCGACCTGGTAGAATGAGCCTTGATCCTGCAGCGTAAAGATCTGCCCTCCGAACTGTAGATAAAGGCTATGTAACTGAAAATCCAGTTAGATAGTGTAACTTTAGAAACTGGTAAGCCCAATCTGGAGTCAGAAAAGGAAATGAATAGTTGATCTGATTTCCTAAATTCCTTGGTCCGCTGTAAATAAAAAAGTAGTTGTCTAGGAATGTCCAGCTGATGAAACCGGTATTCAGCTGCATTACAGTGATTAGGGAAGAAAACTGGGAGTTCTATGGAATGATTTAAGATAGCAGGGGAACAAACTTTGGGGACAAAGGAGGGAACAGTACGCAGTGACACCATGTCTTTGTGAAAGATCAAATAAGGTGGCTTAACAGACAAGGCTTGTAGCTGCGATACCTGTCTTGCTGAAGTAATAGCTACCAAAAACAAAGTCTTCCAAGACAAAAATTTCAATGAAGAATGAGTGGGAAGGTTCAAACTGGGGAGAAGTCAGTTTGGACAACATAAATTTTAAATCCCAAGAAGCCACAGGTTCTTGCAGCGATGGTCTCAACTGAGTGGCTCCTTTCAAAAAGGTCTTGCATAGCTTAGGAGACATTAAATTGGTATCCGGAAACCCTAAGTGAAAATGAGAAATTGCCGCCAATTGGACTCCGATAGCAGCAGATCCTTGCTGGAAAAGCTCGGAGAGAAATTCCAAAATCACAGGGATAGAAGCAGTGTATGGATCTACATTCATTTTCTGTGCCCAAATAGAAAATATTTTCCACTTACTGCCATACAGCCTCCTAAGTCGAAGGTTTATGGGAGGACATAAGAATATGTGATACTGAGGATGATACATCACAAAGCCTGACTAGGGATGGAAATGGAGCAGCCACGCTGTCAATCTGAGGGTGTGGATTGAGGGATTTAACGAACCTGACATGCGAGTCAACAGATCTGGAGCTGGGTCCAGATCCAAGGATCGTCCAGAAGAGGCTCGAGGAAGGGGGTACTAAACCTGACAAGGCCAGGAAGGAGCAATGAGGATCAACTTGCTTCCCAGCCGAGTGGCTTTCTGAATTACTTTGGAAATGGGAGGAAAGGCATACAGACGTCCCATGGGCCAATCGTGAGCCAGAGCATCTCTGGGTGTTTCCCCCAGAGGGGGAATGAGGGAAAAATAGCTGCTGCATTTGGCATTGACTGGACTGGCAAAAAGGTCGCAGCAAGGCTGTCCACAGTCTCGGAAAATCGGTTCCACCGTTTCCCGTTTCAGAGACCACTTGTGAGGCAGTAGAATCGCACGGCTGAGCTTGTCGGCTATCACTTTAGTTGTCTCTGGAATGTGCGTTGCAACCAGAAAGTGCTGGGAAGAAATCGCCCATTCCCAAATTCACATGGCCTCTCGACAGAGTGGGTAAGATCTGGTACTGCCCTGTTTGTTGATATACCAAACTACCGACATGCTGTCTGATTGTATCGCAATAGTCCCTAGAGGAAGAAGGTCCTGAAGTGCTTGCAACGCCAGGAGCACCGCCCTCATCTCCAGAACACTGATATGCAGGTGAGTCTTGTGTTCTTGCCATGTGCCTTGGACAGTACTGCCAAGATAATAACCCCCCCCCCACCCAATTTGGGAGGCATCCATGGTCACAATGGCAACGGGTTGGGCAGGAAAAAAGGGGGCACCCGTGATCAACTGGTTGGGAGCTATCCACCAAAGAAGGTCCTTCTTGCATGATTTCGTCAGCAGGATAGGATGACTCAGAGGGAGATACTGGAAGGACCACTGGAAAGACAGAAGCCACTGGAGAATTCTCATGTGCAACCTGGCTAATGGTACTAATAGAATGGTGGAAGCCATAGTCCCAAGGAGCTGAAGAGCCCACTTCGTTCTGACCTTCCGCAATGGGAGAAAACGCTAAATTTGAGAGATTAAGTTTTGTGCCCTTTCGGCGGTGAGACGAACTGTCATGTTTACTGTGTCTACTTCTGCGTCTATAAAAATCACAGATTGAGAGGGCAATAATGCAGATTTTTTCCCAATTTATGGAGATCCCTAACTGAGCACAAAGTTGAATAATGGCGTCCTTGTTTTGGAGGAGTAGATGCCTGGTGGGGGCAGTCAGGAGCCAGTCATCCAAATATGGAAACACCTGGAATCCCCATCTCAGGTGAGCTGTCACTACTGCCATGCATTTGAGCACCCTGGGTGCTGTGGTGAGACCAAAGGGCAGAACACAAAACTGATATTGACTGGCCCCCACCCGGAAGCGTAGATGGCTCCCCAATGCCTTGTCCATTTTTATATGGTAGTAGGTGTCTTGGAGATCTAGAGAGCACATCTAAAAGTCTTTCCCTAACAGGAGTATCGACTGCAGTGTTACCATCCAAAACTTGTCCTTCTTCACGGATTTGTTTAATCTGCTGAGGTCCAATATTGGCCTCCAATCTCCGGTTCGTTTTGGTACTAAAAAGAACATGGAGTAAGTTCCAGATCCCATCTGGTCTGCTGGGGCGGACTGGATGACTCTTTTTAAGAGCAACTTGTTTATCTCCACAGTTGCCTGATCCCTGTGATTGGGTGGTACATCTGGGATCTTCCTGGGAACAAACTGTGGAAGGGAAAATGGTATGATATAGCCTCTGGTAACAACTCTTTGTATCCACTTGTCTTGAGTGATATTTAGCCAGGCTTCTCGATACAAAGAAATGCGACCCCCGACCGGCCCCAGAGAAACACAGTCGGGCCCCACATCAGGAGCGCTGATAAGGCCGTCCCTGAAAAGAATCATGGTCTTGCGGACCACACCCCTGCCTCTACGACGACGTCTCCCAATTTACTCCTCAGCCTCTGAAGGAGGGTTTACCCTGTGTGTCCGGAAAGACCCTCTGGGACTTTTTGAACCACATTTTACCACCCCTTTGACCTTTGGGGTATAGTCGAGAGGGAACAGTAAAATGTACTCCCAAGGCAGAAAGAGACTTTCCTTCTTGCTCACACCGAGTGAGTGTATCCTTCACCTTAGAACCAAACAATGAGGAACCATCAAATGGGGCGTTGGTGAAAGTAGATGAACGGTTCTGCAAAATTACACAAGTGCATCCAGGAGTGGCGCCTCAGGGCAACTCCTGAACCCGCTGCTCTACTCGCTCCATCAGCGGCATAGGAGATAAGCCGCATGGAGGAGTTAACTATAGAATTTAAGGTGGACAATTGAGCAGAAATCTCGTCAGGGACTCCCTCAGTACAGGCACCTTGTATAGAATCTCCTAACTCTTTGAGAAGATCCTTCTGCAACCTCATGAAGTGAGTGACATAGTTCAACGATCGAAGGGTAAATGCCGCTGAACTAAAGATACCCTTCCCAAATCTGTCCATCTGTCGAGAATCCTTGTTTGGTGGATGAACAGAGGAAGAAGTCTCTGCCAGCTCCTTCTTTGTGTCCACCGCCACCACCATGGCATCTACGGGAACGCCCTTAGACAAAAACTCTTTACCAGGAGGGACAGACAAACTTATTAGGTCTCCTGGGGACTGGCTCCACAGCATCAGGAGTATCCCACACCTTTCGACTAACTAGATCCATCCATTCGTCAAAAGGCGGAGACACCCAAGAAGCGAAAGGTTGAGACCCGAAAGCCTACAGGTACACAGACTCCTCATCAGAAGGGTTGACAGTGGGCCAGTCGCACCTCTGCTTAAGGATCACTAGGATGTCCACAAAGGAGACATCATCAGAGGACGACTTGGGGGACCCTTCCGACTCCTCAAGGTCAGTGTCCGATGTCAAAGACTCATCCTGAGAGTCAACATGCTTCCTCTTACATAACCTCTTCCGGGGAGGCTCCTCGAAAGGACATTCCGGGCAGGTCGATGGCTCCTGAGGATGAGGGTCTCTGCTGTCTCCTGAGAGAGTAGGGGCTGAGACCAAAGTGGGTGCTCTCAGGGGGAGAGTGCTGGTACCACTTGTAGGAGCTGGAGAATGAGACAGCATGCTCATCTGAAACACCAACCTCCCCGGCTCTGAAGACCTAGTCCGCTCTGAAGAGACAAAGGCTGACGTGGGAGCCAGAGCCTTCGGCTCCGAGGTGGATGAAGGGTCCGAGCTCACCCTGGCCGACACACCGAGAGGAAGGCTCGGAACCGAAGATAGATTCCAACCCTCCCCGTTGGCACCGACAGGAGAGCTTCGGCCCCTGGAAACGACGGACGGCTCCAACGCAGCGACAAAGGGAGCTGGAACTGATAATTCCTCCTGTGGTACCAAGCATTCCTGCTCTGAAGGGCCAACATGGCTTGGAGGAGGAATAGCAGACAATGGCAAAGCTGGATTGAGTTGCTCTGGAGCTGACTGGGTCGGAGCCAACAATAATTTTGGTAAAGCAGACGACTTCAAGCATCTCAACACTACCCTCTCCACAACTTCTTTGGAAAGGCTCCTGGATGACCTGGAAGACTTAAGTAGGGGATTTTGACCTAGGGGGCACTGGAGACTTCAGTAACACGGTAACTGGTAGGGAATCGACAGACCGGCTCAGAGTAGCAGATTCAACTGCTAATTCAATCAGTTCAGATGTCGGCTCCGAAACACTTGGAACCAACTCTGACACCATAATGGTGCTGCTCTACTTCAGCTGTGGAACCTAGGAGGCGGATTTTGACTGTTTAGGAGGTGGCTCCAAGACACCAGCCGGTGCCAGAGAAGGCCTTTTTGAAGATTTAGATTTGCCAGACATGGAGGAAGCCGAAGAACTGGATAGAGCTTCCTCAAAGGATGGTTTTAGTAGACCCTTGAGTATAAGCTTGTTCTTTAACACCCTAGGAGAGAAAGCATGGCAGAACAAGCATGATTCCTGCAAGTGGATGGCCCCTTAACAGTAAACACAGCTACTGTGGCCAACCGTTAAAGACATCTTTTGGGAGCATTTCATGCTTTTCTTAAAACCCTAAGGTTTGTGCTCCTTACTCTCCTTAGACATTCCACACACACACACAGACACACACACACACACACACACACACACACACACACACACACACACACACACACACAGACACACACACACACACACACACACACACACACACACACACACACACACACACACACACACACACACACACACACAATCCAGGAAAGGAAGAAGGGGAATGGACTAGGCACTCTAAAACGGGCCTAGTCCTACAGAAGGAAATATCACGAGGACTAGGTCCTCTAACTTAAACGGGCCTAGCCTGGTGGACAGAAAGCTAGGTCTTCTAATTTAAACACAACAGGAAAGAGAAAAACTCACTCACACAGAAGCTGAATGACTCTTAGTAAAAATTTTATAATAATAACTATCGTACTAGGGAAGGCAACTTCAACCCTAAGTAATTAGCAAGCGGATCCCCGCCAAAAATACAATCACTGAAGAAACTAAGCTGACTGTCAAAGGAAACCCAATAACGGTCAGAAATAACAGGAGCCCCTGTTAACTACCAGCGGAAAACTGCCAAAAACTAACACTCTACCTGAGAAAAAAAAAACAAGGCGCAACGGTGCTTACAAGGAACTCTAAACTGGCACACAGGATACCAGACTAACAACAAGTTTAAACTAAGATTCCACCAAAAGGGCAAACAACACAACTGCCTAGGATAATAGCAACCCTAACAACACAATATAAACTCTAATACTATATATGTAAATAGAAAAAAATTTGAAACTTAGCCACAGCCAAGAGAAGCACGGCCGAACTCTTCGACGCAGCAAACGAGATCTGGGGTTTGTACTGGTGCACTGTGGGATACCTGCTTAGCCACAAGCCAACCAGAAGTCTTTGAGCTTGTAAATCAGCCAAGTCAGAGCCGAGGATCGACTCCGAACCCATATGTAAAAATGAAGGTGAGATTGGACTACACAACATTTGAAGTTTTGGAATGGCCTAGCCAGAGCCCAGAACTAAATCCAATAGAAATATGTGGGGTGACCAGAAGAGGGAAATTCACAAGAGATACCCTCGCAATCTGACAGATTTGGAGCTCTTTTGCAAGGAAGAGTTGGCAAATATTGCCAAGTCAAGATGTGCCATGCTGATAGACTTCTACCCAAGAAAACTGAATGCTGTAATTAAATCAAAAGGTGCTTCAACAAAGTATTAGTTTAAGGGTGTGCACACAAAGCAAAGTAATAGTTTAAGGGTGTGCACACTTCTGCAACCAGAGTTTTCTACGTTATTTTTTATATTTTTTTCCCATAACAGATTTGTTTTTCAATTGAATTGTACAGGTTATAGGTCACATTAAAGGTGGGAAAAGTTTTGAAATGATTTATTGTAGTCTCAATGTTTTATATCACAAAAACCTGGCATTTTAACAGGGGTGTGTGAACATTTTATATCCACTGTATATTCACTATGAATGAATAATCATTAATGCCAGGTGAATAATTTTCCATGGCAGTCTGATTAACTAGATAATGTTTTACACTATACAAGTTCAAAATGACAGAGAGAATCAGTGGTGCATGTCTAACAAAGCTACATTTCGGTAATATGTTTTTTCATGCTGCATACACAAGGAAACAAAAAAAAAAATACAGCTATTTACGTTGTCAGCATGAAGACACTGGCTGAAAATAAATATGCTCGCAATTTAATTATGTGCTTGCTCTTATGAAAGAGACACCATCCAAAACCAAAATGGACGAATTACACAAATGGACTGGAGGAAATATATGGTATTCAAACTACACTCTGCCAAATAAATTCCCAATTTAAAGTAACAGATGAATACTTACTATAGATAAAATCAATAAAATGTAGCTCAGCACACATATTTCTAAGACTTGTGAACCTGGAAAACATGATAAAATATTACAGCTGGCACAAAGTTTTAAAGCTACAGCAGTCCAAGAAACCAGCTGACAGGATGCATACTAGAAAACCACGGAAAATAAAATGAGCAATGTTACAGAAATGTGTACTTCAAGAAACCAGTTTAAACTAATGCAAACAAAAAGGAAAGGAGAAATCCCCCCCCCCCAAAAAAAAGAATGTAAATATTTTCATACCTCGTAACATCTGGTAATTCCAAAGTGACAGATTCAAACACCAGAGATGGTTTTGTATCCTTGAGAAGGAAAAATGTACAAAGTTTTAAGTTTTCTTAACTCAGCAAAGACATATTTGGCAAACAAGTTTAAACTTGAATATGACAGTTATTTAAGTAACATACTGTAGTTTTAGAATACTTCAGTAAACAGGTGAAAGCTAATCAGAGTCAATTAGCTGACTGCAAAGAATTTACGCATAAAATCTTGTACTAGCAAAGCTGTCCATTAGTACCAACTTCCAGCTAATCACAACCAGTTGGTGTTGATGAAAATACATCTAAAACGGAAGGAAGATCCCTCTCCATTACAAATGGCTCCTAGCAAACAAAAATTCCAACCTAGAGAATCCACCAAAAGGACCTTAAAAAAATTGTGCTGAATGAGCATCTCAAAGATGGGGACATGAAGTAGGTATACATAAATAATACATTGTTAAGAACATTTTCTAAAAAATCCCAACTTCCTAAATAAGTCTCAAACAGTACAATCTAATGGAAGTTAAATAAGGCAACAGAGAATATGCCTTGACAAATAGATCTGCCAAAGCCTATGCCTGGAAGAAACACCTAGGTTGCAATGTTTGGGAAAGGTGCAAACATGAAAGAAATATTACAATAATTGAAATGTAGTTAAAAGAAAACGGATCCCCTGACTAGTGCAAAATTAAGTGCGACTAACCAATGAAAGATTTATTTTTTAAAGACCTTTATTAAAATATCACACAAGACAGAGGAACACATACATTAATAGAAAAGAGAAGACATCATATTAACATTTTTTCATTTACACACATTACATCTCTCACTCAATTCTTACCTTCCCTTAAAACCTCACTCCTCCTTAACACTAGTCTGCATGTACTGTTCCCAGAATTTCCATTTATTTCTATGTAATTTGCTCCTTCCCTTTTCTGAATAGCCATTTGCTTCTCCAATAATTCTGATAGAGTATTTCTAAGAATTTTTGAAATTGACCAACTCACTACACTCCCAAAAATATGTTCCCAATTTCCTCTTTCTTTCCCATTATACCTCCAACATTTTCTATCTAATGGTCCCGATCATATGAATTTTGAGTTTCTGCACACTCAATCATCTGACAGGAGATCCATATTTTATATGCTCTCCTATCTTGTTTTAAACAGCACTGTCTGTTCTAGATTAGACTAAAAATAAAATCTGCAGGAGCAGGTCTTTCACATTGAACTCCCATGTCACTTCCTCTTTATCTATACTTTGATATCAATCCCTGGTAGGGAAGGCAGTCTCTAACCTGCAGTCCAAACTTCTACTTGACGTCATCCTACTCTCTTACCTTTCCCTCTTTAATTATTTGTTCCCAATACCTTGGTCCCTTTACCAGTTCTCCCCAGTAAATCCCCCTCTTACCTATTTTCTGTACCCCTACTTGCAGTCATCCTTATTAACTAAATCTTTCTCCATTCACGTGTTGGCTTAGTTCTTAAAATACTTTCTGCAACTTTATGAATATAAATAATGTTCCGAATGGCAGTTATTCTCCATAAAGGATCTGCATCCAAAACCACACTCTTTACAAATTCTCCCCCGCTTCATCATTATCCTTTTATACTTTAATTTACAACCTTGTTCTTGTGTAATCTAGCTGAACTCTGTGTAGTCTAATGTATCCATTCAAATCAGGTAAACCTGAATCACCCTGTTCCTTTAGGAAGATCAACTTATTCCACTTAACTCACGCTCGTTCCCTCCGGGAAAAATTAACTTTTCCTTTGGTGGATAAAAACATGCCTGACCTATACATAAAATTAAAGGGACTAAATACATTTTCACTGCTTGTATCTTGCTATGCATACCCAAAAATAAGAGCTTCCAAACTCTCTTTTGTGTATTACCTTTTTAGTGTCTTCCCTCAAATTTTTGCCAGATATAACAAACTTATTTAATCCATACTCCTAAATACTTCATTTTATCATGTCCTCATAAGTATGGGTATTGCTGAACCAAGTCATAAATGGGTGAATAACTTACAGCTATAGCCTTATATTCATTAATTTTATATCCTAAAAAGACTTCAAACTGTCTCAAAATGTTCATTAACACTGATATGTACCTTTCTGAATTAATTTTGTAACATCTTTATTGAATTATCACTTAAGACACAGACAAAAAAGTTATGTACCTACCATAACGTTCCATGTGAGTTGTCCATTTTGCCATTCATTCTTTACAGATGGGTTCGGAACCGATCCTTAGTTCTGACTCGGACGATTTTACAAGCTCGAGGTCTTCAACTAGCTCATGGCTTATTCCCTATCTCATGATGCTCTAGTGCCTTCCCCAGATCTTGTTTGCCTGCGTGCTAACACTTTTATAGAATTCCCTTTCTATAAGACCTGAAGAGGGTCAAACCAAGGAGGCGCCAATCAGAAAAAAAAAAAAAACTCGATCCACTAGAAGCCACAGTCTGGGGGATGGAGGGAGGGACGCAAAAATGAATGGCGAGATGGACAACTCACATGGAACGTTACAGTAGGTACATAACTTCTTTATGTGAATTGTCCTATCTCGCTTTCACTCTTTACTGATGGGACAGAGTTCCTAGCACCATTTTTCCTGGGTGGCTCATCGGAGTACATTCTTCAGCACAGTGAACCCAAAGGAGGCCCTGTCCCTGGAGGCCAAATCTACTTTGTAATGAGTGATAAAGTTATGAGGCCTTGCTCAAGTTGCTGCTGCACAAATGGTATCTATTGGCAACTTGGCATGAAACGCAGAAGTGGAAACAGCCTTAGTAGAATGAGCCTTTATTTTGTTTGGCAGTTGTTTATTTACTGAATTAAAGATGAAGGAAATGCAGTCTGATAGCCATCTGGACAGAGCAGTTTTTGCTACTGATGTACCTTTCTTGGCATCTGAACAGGACACAGTTGATCAGATTTTCTAAACTCTTGCTCTGTATAAATAGAAATGTAATTGTCTATGAACATCAAGTTGGTGTAGCATATATTTTGCTTATTGCTATACTTGGGGAAGAAAACTGGTAGATCTATAGACTGATTTAGGTTGGATTCTGGACATACTTTTGGCAGGAAAGATGGGTTTGTACACTGATACTCTGTCATTGTGAAATAATAGGTATGGGGGTTTGACTGATGATGCCTGTAGTTCTGATACCTTTCTAGCTGAAGTGATGGCCACTAAAAAGATAGTTTTCCACGTCAAGAACTTCAATTCACATGATGATGCAGGTTCAAAAGGGGGAAGAATTATGCTGGATAGAACAAAATTTAGGTTCCATGGTGGTAGAGGGGCTTTAATAGGTGGCCAAAAAAGATTAGTGCCCCTAGGAAAAGCTGTAGACAGTCTGTGACACAATGTTTGGCCCATTATTCCCAAGGTAGAAATTTGAAATTGCTGCTAACTGGACTCATAGTAGCCACCACCCCTTCATTAAAAAGCTTTGTCAGGAATTCCAGAATAGAGGGGATTGATGCCAAATAAGGATAAGAATGGTTGTCTAGAGCCCAAACTGCAAATCTTTACCATTTATTAAAATATAATCTTCTTGCTGATGTCTTATGAGAAGGTATCAAAATGTGTCGTACAGTGGATGAAAGATTTTGTAGCCTGGCTATGTTTGGAATTGGAGCAGCCAAGATGTCAACTTGAGGGTTTGAAGGGATGAATGAGGAATTCCCGATGAATGAATCAGAAGATCCAGCACTGGGTCCAGGATCCAACGTTCCTCCTGAAGGTAAGACTGCAATAAGGGGAACCTAATCTGACGAGGCCAGTAAGGGGCTAATAGAATTAAGGTCCTTCCCAATGTGTTGGCTTTCTGAAGAACTTTGGGTATTAAGGGAAAATGGGGAAAAGGGTAGAGGAGACCCGGGGCCAATCATGCGCTAGTGCATCCATTGGGAACTTCCCCAGAGGGGAAATTAGAGCAAAGTAGTTGCTGCATTTCACGTTTGCGGACGTGGCAAAGACATCGCAGCAAGACTGGCCCCATTTTTGGAAAATCCTTTCCGCTACTTCTTGTTTGAGGGACTACTTTGTGTGGCACCAGTATTTCTCTACTGAGTTTGTCTGCAATCACGCTGGACTACCCCAGGATATGTGTTGCTATTAGAAAGCGTTGGGAAGACATTACCCACTGCCATACTCTCAGGGCCTCTCAACATAGGGGGTAACACTTGGTTCCTCCTTATTTATGTACTACACAACTGATGTCTGCAGGATTGCAACTGTTCCTAAAGGTAGAGAGTACTGGAAAGTTTGCAATGCTAGAAGCACTGCTCTCATCTCTAGGACATTGATATGCAAGTGAGCCTCGTAATCTTTTCACGTGCCTTGGGCTGTTCTTCCCTGATAATGCCCGCCCACCCTTATCTGGGAAGAGTCTGTGGTCACCGTGGCTAGTGGGGCTGGAAGAATAAAAAGTTGGCCTATTGTCACTTGGTCTGAGTGAAGCCACCAACATAGGTGGTCTTTGCAAGATTGTGTCAGTATTATTTGGTGAGACAGTGGAAGTTTCTGCATTGACCACTGAGTAAAAAGAAGCCATTATAGAATTCTCATGTGCATACGGGCAAGAGGAATTATATTGATCGCTGCAGCCATGGTGCCCAGTACTTTCAAAACTTCCCTTGCTTGATCTTTTGTTTTGAACAGGAGATTCAACAATTGTGTTCGAAGAGCCTGTATCCTTTTCTACTGGATGGTTTTCAGTCATTGTAGTTGTGTTTAATTCTGTGCCTATAAAAATGATATACTGAGATGGCAAGGCGGCAGACTTTTCATAGTTTATAGTAATTCCTAAATGGGCAAACTGTAAGGTGGTGCTCTTTGCTTGTATTAGTAGCTGCTTGGTGGTGGCGGTTAAGAGCCAGTCGTCTAGGTAAAGAAACACACGGAATCCTGAATGTCGCAGGAGAGCCTTGACTACTGCCATGTATTTGAACACTCTGGGGGCTGTAGTGAGGCCAAAGGACAGAGCTCAAAATTGGAAATGGCTCCCAGCTGAAAGTGCAGATAACTCCTGGATGGCCTGTATATTCTTATGTGGTAGTATGCATGCTGGAGGTCTAAAGGGCAGATCCAACTGTTTTTCCCAGAAAGGGAAGTGTCGACTGCAGTGTGACCATCTGGAACTTTGTATTTCTTAATGACTTGTTCAGTCTGCTGAGATCTAACATTGGTCTCCAGTCCCCTGTTTTCTTTGGAACCAAAAATAACCTTGAGTAAGTTCTGGATCCTACCTGGTCTGCGGGGACTGACTGGATGACTTTTCTAGCAACTTCTGTGGTTGCTTGATCCCTGTGATTGGGTGGAATTGTCTGGGATCCTTTTGCTTTGTGGAAGTGGCATTGAAAAAAGTATTGAGTAACCTCTGGATAGGATGCTTTGGACCCAATTGTCTTGTTATTTTTAGCCAGGTGTTTGGTTACAAAGTTAAGTGTCCCCCGGCTGCCTCCAGAGTGGGACAGGTGGGCCTTCTCTCAGCAGCACTGGAAGGGCTTACTGAAAAAGGAATCCTGGTCGCCCTGGTACTGCAGACACCCCCCCACCCCCGCCGCGTGGCCAGCGCCTTCCATTATTACCTCCTTCTCTGCCCCCGAAGGAAGGTTCACCAAGTGTGTCTTGAAAATCTCGCTGGGATTTCTGAAACCACATCTTTCCCCCCTTTTGACCCTTGGGATAGGGTCTAGAAGTAGAAGAAAAATGGACTCCCACGGCAGAGAGAGTTCTTCCTTCCTGTTCACACCTGGTTTGTGTCTCTCTTACCTTAGGTCCGAAAAGAGATGAGCCACTGAAAGCGGTGTTAATAAAGGATGACTTTACGGGTTTCGTGAAATTACACAAGTGCATAAAGGAGTGTCTCCTAAGGACAATTCCGGAACCCACTGACCTACTCGCTCCATCAGCTGCATAGGAAACTAGCCTCATGAATAGAGTTCACTACAGAATTAAGGGTGGAGAGCTGGGATGATACCTTTTCTGCTATCCCCTCAGCTACTGCACCCTGGAAGTGTATGCAAGCTCTTTAAGGAGATCTCTCTGTAATCTAGTGAAATGTGTTGGGTAATTCAGGGACCCGAGTGAAGGTCTCCGAAGAAAACATGCACTTTCTATATCTGTCCATTGTGCACGAGTCTTTGTTTGGAGGATGAACAGAAGTGGACGTTTCCGATAACTCCTTTTTAGTGGCTGCTGCCACCACCATAGCATCTACAGGAACACTTTTGTCAAAAAAGTTTTATCTCCGGGGGATGTTATGAACTTATTTTGCCTCCTAGGTATGGGCTTCACTGTCTGAAGACTCCCATGCTTTCAGACAAACTAGTTCCATAAGTTAGTCAAAAGACAGCGACACCCAAGTGGTGGAATGTTGAGACCCGAAAGCCTTCACGTAAACAGACTCCATATCAGAAGGGGTGATGGGCTTCCAGCCACGCCTCTGTTTCAGGATGTCTAGGATGTCAGCAAATGAGACATCCTCAGTGGGCGACTGTGTGGACCCTTCCGATTCGAGGCCTGTGTCTTATGTGACTGACTCCTGCAGGGAGTCCAAATGCTTCCTCTTGCACGTCTCCTTCTGCGGAACCTCTTCAGAAAGGTTTTCCGGAGAGGTTTCAGAAGATAAAAGGTTCACCCACTGGGGGCTCCTGCTGCTCTGGGTTTCTACTCCTGTGTGAGGTTGGTTTTGCTGAGATGGACACCAGTGCCTATGGGGAGGAACAGCTGGATCTGAAGGTGAGGCTGTCTCTGAGGACAGTGCTCTCCTCATAGCCTCAAAAGCCCCACACCCATGATCCGAAGAAACTTTCGGCTCCAAAGAACCAAGTGGTCCCCCAGGCACCGCAGGGGTAGGCTCCGAAGCAAAGGTAAGAGCAGAGCTCACAGGAGCCGAGGCCCGGAGAGGCAAGATCGGATCAGACAAAAACTTGGCCCGACTCTCTCTCCTGGACCCGACCGGCAAGTGGAGGCTCCTAGATCCCTGAGACAGCAGCGAGGTAGTCAGAGCACTCAGAGCCGAAGATCCTGGTGCAGGTCTCCGCTCCGACATTTCCACCACAATTAGCTCCACACATTCCGGCTCCGAAACCGTTGCTCGGGTCAGAGAAGGAATCAAAGTAGAAGGGACAGGTCCAGTCGGTTCCAAGGCCCTCTGGGTCGGTTCCGACAAAAGTCTAGCCAGTTCCGGTGTCCTCAGCAGTCTCTGCATCACACAGTTCACAACAAAATCAGAAAGGCATCTGGAGGATCTAGATGGGGGAGCTGCAGCTACTGTAACTTGCAATAATGGAGACCTTAGTGTAGGAGACACTGGCTCCAAGGCAGGGGACCGGCTCCTTACTTGCAAAACCAATGGCTCCGACACCAGTGGAGCCGAAGTAGATGGTTCCTTGGAACCAATAGGTTTAGAAACTGTCGGGAGACATTCTAGGTGCCTTTCTAGTGGCTCCGACCCGTCTGAAGTAGAATATGATCTTTTTGAAGATTTTGTCTTGTCTGATGGAGGTGACTTGGATTTTTCTTGTGGACATTGACCCTGTCCTAGGGCTTCTGTAAAAGAAGAGTTTAGCAATCATTTTAATATTTATTCTTTCTCTCCTAGAGTACCCTTGAGTTAAAGGAGTGGCATATGGCACAAGACTCCTGTAAATGAACTGTCCCCAGGCAGTATACACACACTGTGTTGTCCATAAGTAATTGACATTTTTGACCACACTTTGAGCATTTTTTAAAACCCAAAGGCTTCAACTCTTTTCGTTGCTTAGGCATCCTAACAGTTTACAGTACAGTAACAACAGTCCAAACAAGCAATACAATCCCTGCAGCTCTCTCACTTAAACGAGCTGGGTATAATTATGTAACGTTTGAAGAAATAAGCTCTGTAGAAGAACACACCACAAGCAGAACTTCAAACCTATATACCTAAATATTTACAAAGTTTTTTTTTTATACAAACTATCACAACTCGCACAGAAGAAATGAGTCCTCTAATTTAAACGGACTATGCTCTAAAAGAAAGGTGAACTTTTAATAGGAAAAGGCAACAAACAGCAGACTAATCTAAATAAGATAACTATATATATATATATATATATATATATATATATATATATATATATATATATATATATATATATAAAATGGAGCTGACAAAGTCATCTCAACACACACCATGGAGAAAAAAAACAGTCGCTAATTGACAGGAAGGCAAAAATCTATCTAATTTTGCTTTTTTAAACACCAATCCTAAAACTTAATTCCGACAATTCAGTAAAACTACTTGGCATAAAACGGGCTAGAGAGAAAGTAGACCCCAAACGCAACACTGCCCAAAAGACATTTACATTTTGCTAAACATTAAATATTAAACCAAAAACTATTATAAGCAAACACACAACACACCAATTTGAAGACTATAAATCTTAAAGGTTAGACCCAAAAATGTGAATTAAGCAAGAAAAACGTATTTTAATTAGTCTGAGCTAGAAGAATTACCCGATCTGTTTCAGCAGTAAACGAGATCTGGGGAAGGCACTAGAGCATCATGGGATAGGGAATAAGCCACAAGCTAGTTAAAGACATCGAACATGTAAAAACAGTAGAGTCAGAACCGAGGATCGGTTCCGAACCCATCAGTAAAGAACAAAGGCGAGATAGGATAACTTCACATCAAGCATTAGTATAAAAGAAAACAAACCATGACAACATGTTCATGGTTACAAACATGATCGATTACATGCATTCTTTTATACTATCATCAATCAAGCATTACATAAATGGATCAATCCTTGCCTTCCCTTAAAACTCACTCCTCTTCCAATACAGTATTCTGCACATACTGTTCACACAATTTCCATTTTTTCTATGTAATCTGCTCCTTCCCTTTTCTAAAGATCCCACTTAAATTTTTTTTTCTGTTACAATATTCCGTACTTCAAATGCAGGTGGCTAAGACCTTAATTTTAATTTTCTACTTACTGTACTTTGGCATTTACCAAAAAAAGTTGTCTTACCATAATGTGCTGTGTTGTTGATCTTCACATATCCTTGACAGTGGGTTCAGTTCCAAACCTCGGAACAGACTCGGCCATTATTCCAGCTCGTGTCTCCCAAAAACTCTCAAGCTCAGCTCTATCTATAATGTTCCTCGCCAAATTACCTGAGATCAAGTTACCATAAAAACAGTGACAGATAACTATATATAAAGAAAGACAGGAGAGATGCCTCATCTAAATCCACTCAACCATAAAAATTATGGGACGGGGGAAGGAAGGTGGGTATGTCAAGGATATGTGAAGACTGAAAACACAGATGGAATGTTATGGTAAGACATAACTTCTTTACCTGACGTTGTCAATCTTCACATAGTCCTTGACAGTGGGACAGAATCCCCAGCAACATGAATCGTGGGAGGTCTTGCAGAAGAATATTCCTGAGGAGCATCGAGCTGAAGGAAGCCCTTCACCTAGAGACCAGATCCAATTTGTAATGAGTAATAAAGGTATGTGGAGAAGCCCATGTAGCCACTGTGTAAATATCATCCAAGGAGACCCTGGAATGGAAAACTGCAAATGCGACTACTGCTCTGGTGGAATGTTCCTCAACAGGCCTTTGTAGCGGTATATCCCTGTTGTTATAGACTAAAGTAATACAGTCTTTTAGCCACTTAACCAGAGAAACTTCAGGAACAGATTTCCCTTTTGCCAATGAAGTAAAGGGAACAAATAACTGCTCTAATTTTCTGAATTATTTTATCCTTTGCAAACAGAAATGGAGTTATCTATGCATATCCAATAAATGAAGGTAACAGTTGCCTTTGTTAGAAAAATATGGGAGGAAAGCCCGAGGTTGGACAGTCTGGTTCAGACTGGTTTCAGAAATAGGGAGAAAGGAAGGGTTAGTTCTTAAGTAATCCCTGTCTTAATGAAATATTATATACAGAGGTTTACAGGATAAAGCTTGAAATCTCTGAAATTCTACTGGATGAAGTGATGGCTAACAGATACAAAGTTTTCCAAGACAGGAATTTTAGATCACATTTGTCCAAAGGGAGATAAACCAGGGACTGGAAAACTAATTTAGGTCCCAAGGTGCAGATGGTTCCTTACATGGAGGTCTAGGCATCATAGATCCCTTCAAAAATGCTGTGCAAAGCTCATCAGACATTAAGGACGAGCCATTCAGCCCCAAGTGAAAACTGGAGACTGCAGCTAGATGCACTTTAATGGCAGACACTGAAGCTCCTGCTTCAAAAACTGATGTCAAGAATTCTAGCACCTTATTGACTGGAGCTGAATATGGGTCAGTATTAAACTTGGACATCCACACAGAAAATGTGCGCCATTTGCTGAGGTACAACTTTCTTGTTGAGGGCTTGTGACTAGCCAGAACAAGTCTTTGAACTAGTGAACTGAGAGAGGACTGCCTAGCAATCATGGGAATTGGGGAGGGCACACAGTGAGCTTGAGGTTCTGTAGATTCGGACGAACCAATCCGTCCGGGTAGGACAGTAGGTCCGGAGTTGGATCCAGACTCATAGGTTTCCGAATTAGGGGAGGCTAAAAAAAGGGAAATCAGATCTGTTGAGGCCAGAACGGGGCAATGAGGATTATCTTGTTCTTCAACCTGATGGCTTTCTTTAGAAACTGGGATACAAGAGGAACTGGGGAAATGCATAGAGTAGACCGGGGGCGGCAATCTTGTAGAAGCACATCTCTCGACTGCCCCAGAGTGGGGATCAGAGCGAAGTAGCTGCTGCACTTCTTGTTTGGAGCAAGGCTGGCACCACTGGCGAAATATTTTTTCCGCCACAGATGGGTTGAGAAACTATTAGTGAGGCATTAGAATATATTTGCTCAATCTGTCCACAGTCATGTTGGAGTCCCCCAGGATGTGCATTACAATGAGAAAGTGGTCGGATGAAATTGCCCATTGCCAAACTCTGAGGGCTTCTCAACAAAGGGGTTAGGACCTGGTTCCCCCTTGTTTGCTGATGTACAAGACCACTGCCATGTTGTCTGTTTGAACTGCAAATGTTCCAAAGGGAAGGTCTGCGTAGAATGCTTGCAACGCTAACAGCACTGACCTCATCTCTAGAACAATGATATGCAGATTGGCCTCCAAAGGGAAAAAAATTGCTTTGAACTGTTTTTCCCAGATAATGCCCCCCCCCCCCCAATCTGGGATGCATCCATGGTTACTATGGCTTGGGGTTGAGAGGGAAGGAAGGACCGACCCATCAAGATCGCGGACTAAAGCCACCACTGTAAATCCTGTTTGCATTGGTTGGTAATGTTGATCAAGTGAGACACTGGCTGGTCTAACATGGACCATTGTGACCCTAGAAGCCACTGAAGGATTTGCATGGGATATCTCGCTAATGGGACTAGGGTGATCGAAGCTGCAATCGACCACTGGGCTTCAAGGAGGAGCCCTGCTGGTACTTTGCCATTGCAAAGAATCTGGCTGACTTGAGATTTGATCCTTTGTAGTCTTTCTATGGGCAGGGATGCGACACTTGTGATTGTGTTTAGACTTGCTGCAATGAACTCCAATTGCTGACATGGCTGCAACTTTGACTTTTCTTCATTTACGGTAATGTCTAAACTGGAACACAGCTGGAGTGTGTAGTCTTGAGCCTCCTCGAGAAGACGCCTGGTGGGAGCATTAAGGAGCCAGTCATCTACATATGGAAACACCCAGAATCCTTGCAGTCAAAGATGAGCTGCAACCACTGTCATGCATTTGAACACCCTGGGGGCTGCGGTGAGACCGAAGGGCAGTGCTCTGAATAGATAGTGACAGTCTCCCAGCCAGAAGCACAGAAATCTTCTGGATTGTTTGTCCATCTTTATATGGTAATACATGCCCTGAAGATCTACAGAGCACATCTAATATTCTTTTTCCAAAAGGAAAAAAACAAACTGAACTGCGACCATCTAAAATTTTGGTTTGCCAAATTGATCTGCTCAGCCTGCCCAGATCCATGATTTGTCTCCAGGCCCCTGTCTTCTTTGGCACTAAAGAGAACCTTGAGTAAATTCCAGATCCTATCTCGTCTGGTGGGACTGTCTGGATGACTCTTTTGTCGAGCAGTTTTTGAATTTCTACGATGGCTGCTTTCCTGTGACTGACTGGAATGTCAGGGATTTTGGTTGTATTCTTTGGTTACACTAAAAAGGGGATGTTGTATCCTCTGGTTATAATCCTCTGCACTCAAAGGTCCCTTGATATACTTAGCCAAGCATGTTAGTGCAGGGATAATTGTTCCACGACTGCCTCTTTGATGGCAATTGGGCTTCCGTTCAGGAACGCTGATAGAATTCTAAGAGAGACTCTTTGGAACCCTGATTTTGCGGGCCACCTCTGCCTCTTCCTCTGTGTCTTCAATTACTTCCCCCTCTGCCCCTGAAGAAGTCAGTGCCATATGAGTCTTGGAAAGGCTCTTTGGACTTTTTGAACCACAGCTTCGCAATCCGCTGGTTCCTGGAATAAGGCCACTGGGGAGTGGAAAAGCATATGCCTATGGCAGAAAGTGTCTTTCCATCTTTCTCACATCTGGCTAGTGTCACTTTCTTTTGGGATCAAAAAGGGTTGTTCCATCAAATGAAGCGTTGATGAAAGAAGACGTAAATGGCTCCATGAGCTCACATAAGTGCATCCAGGCATGTCTCCTGATGGCTACGCCTGAACCTGCAACTCTCATTGTCCCTTCAGCCGCATGAACAACTAGCCTCATGGATGAGTTGGAGAATGATTCAAGGGTGGCAAGCTGAGAAGCTACTTTATCTGGAACTCCTACCCCTACTACTACTGACAAGAGTACCTGACAGTTCTCGAATCAGATCCCTCTGCAACCTGGTAAAATGTGCCATGTAATTCAGGACCTAAGAGCGAAGGTCGAAGTGTTCACGCGCTTCACAAAGCTATTCATGGACCTAGATTCCTTAACTAGAAGGATAGATAGTGGAACTTTTGTCAGCAAGTTCATTCGTATTGGCTGCTGTTACCACACTATGGTGTCCAACTGAAATTCCCTTAGCCCAGTGCTGTTGATCCTGAGGAGCTGACAATATGCAGTCTAGTCTCCTTGGGATCAGCTTCACAGAATCAGGCAACTTCTATGTACATGGAGCAATTAGTTTGAGATCATCAGCAGGCAGAGAAATCTAAGAGGTAGAGGGCTGGGCATGAAAAGCCTCAAGATATATGGATTCCTCTGAAGAAGGATGGAGGGAAGTCCAGCCACCCCTCTGTTTCAGGACCTCAAAGATGTCCCTGAAGAAAATATTGTCAGGGGAGACTTGAATCTTCCCCTTCATCGAAATCGGTATGCTCCATGTACGACTCTTCAGGAGATTCCAAGTGCTTTGCTTCCTCTTGCACTTTCTCTTGACAGGATGCTCCAAAGAAGTGTCTGAGGAGGGCATAACCAATGTGGTTAGATCCTGAGATTTCTGCGTGCTCTGTCCCAGGAAAAGGCAGGAGAAAACTCCGGTGGAGGGGAAAGGGCAGATATCTGGTTCAATGGGGTAGGCAATGACCGCCCGCCCGCAATGGACAATGCCCTCTCCATGGCCTAAAAGGCAGGCCCACCATAGAGGGATGGGAGCCTGGAACCAAAACAGACTCCTTCAGAATCATGGACCCACCCTGCACTGAGGAAACCCCCTCTGAGGCCAAAGCTGGGGCCGAGCTTACGAATGCAAGAGCACGAGGAGCATGGATGGCTCCAAATAGGCTGAAGATGAAATTATCCTCAAGGAACCTGCAACGAAGCTAGGACCCAGAGACCTCCTGGGGTCAAATACATCTGAAGCACTCAGGGTAGCAATTGGTGCTGGAAAAAGAGCTCTAACCGCCACCAAAACAGTCAAAGCTGGGACCATCAACACCAGGGACTCTGAAGTCTCAGTGGGAATTGGAGGAGGAAGTACCGGGGAGGAAGTGGACATGGTAATCCAGGATGAGTGGTAGGGAGGGGTTGTGCTGTTTCAGCTCCTTTAGCCTGGATCCAGGTGCAATACCCTTTCCACTTGTCGGCATAGGATTTTCTAGTGCTGGGGCGTCTGGCCTCACGTATAACATCCAGGACTTGTTTGCTTAGGCTGGCAGCTGGAGGAGATGTCAGAGAATAAGCCAGGCTGCCAAGTTCAGGGTCTGCTATTGTGAATGCATGAATTCTCAATTTTTCTGGGTCAGGAGTGATGGGATCTGGTGGCAGGGGTGACAGGCTGTGCAGCAGTGGGTACCAGTGCGGGCATGGCCAGTCCGGGGCAATCAAGATTGCCCTTGGTTTTTCCTCCCTTATTTTGAACAGTAGCCGTGAAAATAGAGGTAGAGGGGGAAATGCATAGATCAAGAGGTTTATCCATTGGAAGGATAGAACATCCACTTTCCAGGCCTTGCTGTGAGGTTCCCTGGTGCAGAATTTGCTGAGATGGTAATTGTTCTGGGATACAAAGAGGTCAACCTTCGGAGTGCCCCATTTCTGGGTTACAAGGTTGAAGGGTTCTGTGGTCTAGCTGCCACTCGTGTGGGTCTAGCAAGTTTCTGCTTAAATTGTCTGCCTGGGAGTTTTGGGAGCCTGGCAGGAATTGTGCTAGCAGGTGAATTTGCATGGCTGACGCCATGTGCCAAAGGGTCATGGCGAGCCTGCAGAGAGGATAAGAATGAGTTCCTCCCTGCTTGTTGATATACTACATCACTGTGGTGTTTGTCTGTTTTGATCACTATAGGCTCCGGGGAGAGTAGGGGGTCTGAAAGCTGTCAGAGCATGCTGAACAGCTAGCAACCCTTTTTGGTTAATGTGCAGATGTATTTGATTTGGGCTCCAATGGCCGTGAATGCACCTGCTGTCCAGGTGTCCCCCCCGGGCATAATCTGATGCTTCTGTGGTTAGAGTCTGGGCGGCGTGGGGTTGTGAAAAGGGAAGACCCTTGTTGTGGCTGCATGCTGCTGGCCACCAAAGAAAATCTTTCCTTAGGGTATTATAGGTATGATACTTTACAGGTCCTGAGTGCTGATACCAAAGGCTTTTTAGGTACCATTGTAGTTTCCTCATATGCAGTCTGGCATATGGAATGAGTAGAATTCAGGATGTCATGAACCCTTGAGCTTGCAGGATTTTCCCTGCAGACAACTGGGTTCTGGTGGCTACTTGAGAGAAGTAGCCTGTCAGGTAGGCTTGTTTTTCTGGAGTAAGGAATGCCATCTGGGACGCTGCATCCAGGCTTGCTCCCAGGAATACAATTTTTTGAGTGGGAACTAGTTTTGATTTCTTTTCATTTATAGTATACCCCAGGGAGGTAAGTAGGTCCTTTACAAAGGTCAGGTGCTGCAATAGAGCTTTTCCTGACTGTCTGCCTGAATCAAGCAGTCATCTAAGTAGGGATAAATGTGAATAATCCTTTGTCTGCAAAAAAGCAATGGCTGGAGCCAGGCATTTTGTGAAAACTCTGGGAGCAGTGGATAAGCCAAAGAGAAGCACAGAGAATTGAAAGTGCATAGATCCTGCCCTGAAGCAAATATATTTCCTGCAAGAATCCCTAATTAGGATGTGCAGACAGGCCTCTTTTAGGTCTAGGGTGACTAACCAAGCATCCTTGGAAAGCATAGGAAGAAGTTGCTGGACCTGGTCTTGTCTGAGCTGGTCTGTAAAGGACCAGTGTTTGGAGGGGCAATGCCTAATGAACTCGGAGGCTGGACCTGTAGGAAGTCTTTAAATGTCTGCATAGATTTAGCTTTTTCTACCATTTTTTAAGACCTCTTCAGCCTTGGCGTCAAACAAACTGTCTTTGTTCAATGGTGCATCCAATAGTTTTGATTTGACATGATCTAGCCGGTTCCTTTAAGCCAAGCATGGCTTCTAAGTACAGAACCTGTGAATGCTGCCTTGCAAGATGCTTCTAGGGCAGCAAAGCCACATTGCCAAGTGTGTTTAGTAACTTGGCTTGCAAAATGCATAAGTTCCTGTATTTCTTTATTTTCTGCACAAGCAGGAAAGGCAGATATTTTTTGCTTGAGGAGTTCCATGTTCTGCTGCTGGTGTTTCAGCAGAACTGACAATTTAGTGCTCCAACGGCAAAAGTTGCAGAGGTATATACTTTTTACCCCATTTATCTAAAACTCGAGAATCCCTGTCTGAGGGGGTGGGATTCTTAGCTGTGGTTCCTTTTATTCCTTTAGGTCCTTGAGAGATGACCTCTGGGTCAGCAGTATGATTTTTGAAAAGAAATTTGTGAGAGACAGTTTCCCTTTAATACTGGTTAGGTTTCCTGGGAGAAGGAGGAAGGGTGTCAGGAATCAAACTGGATTCCAGAAAGACATAATCCACAACATCCAAAACAGGAGGAATGGCTAAAGATCTATGCTATGGTAAGTCTAAGAATTACCCGTGCCTATTTTTGGACTGAGGGTAGTCCTAACATTCCCATTGGAAATGCTCCCTTAAAAGTATGTAGGGTTTCACCATATGAAAAATCCTCTGGAGGAGAGGCAGAAGGAATGGATTCCTCTGTATCTGAATCCTCATAAGCAGATAGTGGTTGCATGTCTTCATATTCAGAAACGTCAGAATCATCGAATTCCTGGTCAGATAAAACTGCTAAGGACAAGTCTCTTTCTTTCAGAATGAGTAGGCCGGCTTCCCCTAATAAGCATGATAATGTCTTCCACCATTTTAAGCATTTGAGACTTGAGGAATGGAAGCAGGTGCCTGATCTTGGGTTGTCGTTTTTTTAGGCGTAGTTTGTACCCTGGGCCATAGAAACTTGGTAGTTTTAGAATGAACTGATGACATGAAAGAAGTCATCAGTTTGTGTTGAGTATTGGTAGTGCGAAGAATTTCCTCGGACGCTGGTACCTGCTCAGCGGCTCCAGACCCATCCAAGATAGAGACATCAGCAGGATCTTTAGTCAAAGAAGAGTCTCGTGGCATACCGGACTCCAAACGGGTCTCGGTAGCGGCCTGCGAATCCACAGAAGCGGGCATCAGGGGCTGAAAAAGCACCTCACTGAGGACCGGCGAACTGGCGACTAGCTTAACAGAAGCATCGTCGGCAGTTTTGGAAGTGTGTGGTCTGTCTTTATCCTTACATTGTTTCGGAAGATCGGTAGTTGGATAGCTTACCGAAGCCATTTTGGAATACGGAGATCGAGAGCGAAAATATTTAGCCCGACGACGTATAGTTCTGGCGTTGAACAAAGCACAAAAACGACAGCGAGGGACGTCGTGGTCTGGGCCTAAACAGGTGACAGAGTAGGAATGGAAGTCTCGGTGTGGTATTTGCTTTCCACAGGTGAGACAATTGTTAACTTTTTCTGACATTGGTTAGAGCAAGAAAAAAGGATCCTCAATGGGGTACTTAACTTCAGAAGACCAACTTCAATTCGGAAATGAAATTCAGGTAGCAGCCGACCGGCACTTGCGCAAACTGCTTCTGCTTCAGGCTCCTCGGCAAGAAAAACTGAAGTAATGGCGTCGGCTGCCTGATTTTATACCACTGACGACCTGACGTCAGTCCTGGAGTGACAGCAACCGAGACAGAAATACTAAGCCTATGGTATTCGGGCTGACTGTGGGATACCCCTGGCAGGATAATCCAAGTACGAGTGAAACATGAAGATCATCAGTGAACATGGTGAAGGATGTGTATTTGGATATAATTGTGAGTCATGAGGGCAAAAAGTTTACCTACTGTAATTTTAACATTTTTAACAACACAGATTTAAAGACTGATAAGAACTTATTTACAATGTTCACTAAAGGTTTTCAATACGTTCTCACTCGCCTTGAGTTTGGTCAGGACTCTGGTAGATGTTAAGTTGTTCTCGAGAAAATTTAATTTAAATTTATTTTTTACAGGGCAAACATTTGAAAAATCAGTTTTGAGTAGAGCACGTTTGTTTAATCTCTCACTTAATCCTACCTTAAAGATATCTGAAGAACTAGTGTAGAAAAATATTAGAGATTTAATTATGAAAAGAAACTGTGTGTAATTTCTCGGAAATTGAAAAAGAAATAATACAGATACTTCACAAAAATAAGTGTAGAATAATGAAACCTGAAAAAGGGGGTGGGGTGGTACTTATGTACTCCATAGATTATGAAAGAAAAATGTTTCAGATCTTGGGTGATGAAGTTAAATACAGCATAGCTTCCAGGAATGAAATAAATATTGCATACTCCAAGACTGATTACTTAAATGATCCATTTACTGTAAGGGACATTTGATAAAGGACTTTACAATTATTTGCCTGTAGAAAAACCACATATACCAATATTATTTGGAATACCCAAAAAACACAAAAATATTGAAAGTCCTACTTTCAGACCAATTGTGGCGGGTGCGGGGTCTATCACAGAGCCTTTAGCAATTTTTGTAGATTACTACTTGAAGAAATTAATCGGGTCTTAGATGCACATTTCCAAGGATTCTTGGGATTTTTTAAAAAATATTACCAATGACAAATTCAGTGAGAACGTGCATGTTGTCACAACTGAAGTGGTGGAATTGTTCCCTAGCATTCCACACAATACAGGGTTGGAATGGTTACACGAGGTGTTGACAGAAGCCAAATATTTGAAGGCAGATCTATGAACCAGATACAGGAATTCACGGATGTTATTCTAAAGAATAACTACTTATACTTCAATGGTGAATACTACAAACAGGAACAAGGAGTTGCAATGGGGGCTGCGTGTGCCCCTTGTATGCTAATGTGGTATATCATACAATTGAGAAAGAAAATCTATTTTTGATACACAGTGGTTTAGGAACATTGTTTTCTATACACGTTTTTAGACGACATTTGCTTTTTCTGGCAAGGTTCATCAGATGAGCTTACACTACTTTTGGCGTACATCAACAATACAACTGCATTTTTAAGATTTACGCACACCTTGTCTTTAGAAACCAATGATTATTTAGATGCAACTCTGTACACAGACTTTACGAACAAAGTACAGTTGTGTACCTACCGTAAATGTAGATGTTCGAGTGTATTCACTGTTGCAGTCATTACAATTGGGTTTCCCTGCTGGCAATCTACCTGCAGTCGGCCCGAGTTCCAAAGTCTATCCGGCGTCGGATGCTGTCGCTTCCTTCCTGATGTCAGTGCGCCAGGGGTATAAAAGATGCAGCCGACGCCATTTTCTTCAGTTTTTCTTGCCCCAGATATCAGGTGCCCCTAAAATGGTAGGCTAAATTATGCCAATAAGCACGCATGCACAAAAAACTTTTCCTTCATCTACAAGCAAATACACCACATACGTTGTATAGAATAGAGAAGTACAGATAAGTCCCAGCAAAGGAAAAGGGGGATGGTGGGAGGGTAACCTGGACTGCAACAGTGAATACACTCGAACATCTACATTTATGGTAGGTACACAACTGTACTATGTTCATCATGTTTTACTGTTGCAGTCATTACAATTGGGTTGAATCCCAAAGCTAAGGTTGGGAGGCTGGTGCTAAATAGGATTAGGAGAGGCTATCAGGCCCTGCAGAACTGCAGTGGCAAAGCCTGCCCTGGATTTAGAGTAGAGAGGTAAGTGATAGTGCTTTGTAAAAGTATGCAGTGAACTCCAAGTTGCAGCCTCTAACATGTCTTTGGTTGGTACTCCTCTGAGGAAGGCTGCTGAAGTGGCTGCTGCTCTGGTTGAATGTGGCCTAATGACCTTGGGCACTGATTTGCCATGCTGTGAATAGCAGAAACGAATGCAGTGGCCTACCCACTTTGAAATAGTCTGATTTGAGAAAGGTTTTCCTTGTGATCCTGCAGCATATGCCACTAGAAGTTGTACAGTCTTTCTGAAAGCTTTGGTTCTGTCCAAGTAGAAGCGTAGCTGCCTGTGAATGTCCAAAGAATGCAGAAGCCTCTCACCCTTATTCTGTGGGTTTGGATAAAAGGTAGGCAAATGAATTGTTTGACTAAGGGCCACAGTGGACACTACCTTAGGCATAAATGTAGGGTTTGCCCTCAGAGAAACCCTGTCAGGATGGAAAATGATAAAAGGTTCCACAGCCATGAGTGCCTGCCTGTAACTCTGAGACTCGTCTAGCGGAGGTTATTGCTAGGAGCAGAGCTGTTTTCCAGGATAAGAATTTTATATCAGCTGCAGAGGCTGGCTCAAACGGAGGCAGTGTGCGTTTTTCCAAGACATAGTTGAGGTCCAAAGCAGGTACTGGTGCTCTCCTTGGAGGTCTTATGTTTTTGGCCCCTCTGAGGTACTGCCTTAGTAATGGATGAGAAAAAATAGGTGGTTCTGTATTGTAATGAGCTGAAATGGCAGAGGCATGAATTTTAATTGATGAAAAGGAAAGGCCTTTATCCAGCATCTCTTTTAAGTATTGCAAAATCTGAGGAATATTTGGAGCAATCGTGTCAATGCTGTGTGCCTGGTTCCAAGCACAGAAACTCTTCCATTTTTCTGCATAAGATTTTCTGATGCTAGGCCTCCTGGCCTCCAAAATAACATCCATCACTGCTTTAGAGAGAAGTGTGTCTTGAATGACTACATTATCCGCCATGCTGCCAGGTTTAAGGTCCTGAGTTGGCTGTGCAGTATCTGACTGTATTGTTGGGTCAATAAGTGAGGAATTTGAGGTAATGTCCAAGCTGGGCATTGAGACAAGCTCTTTCGTATTGGGTACCAGTGCTGGCAGGGTCAGTCTGGAGCAATCAGTATCATTTCTGGCTTCTCTTGTCTGACCTTGAGGAGTACCTTGGGGAGGAAAGGCAGAGGAGGAAAGGCATATACTGCTAGGTTTTTCCAGCTGAAAGATAAAGCATCCACTTTCCATGCTTGCTTGTGATAAGTCCTTGTGCAGAATTTCTGTAGTTGGCAGTTGTGAGGGGAGGCAAATAGGTCTATGTCCGGGCATCCCCAGTTCCTTGTTATCATGCTGAAGATTTGTGGATCCAATTTCGACTTGTGGGGATCCACTAGGTTTCTGCTTAGTTCGTCTGCCAGAGTATTTGTCCTTCCTGGCAGGAATTGTGCTTGCAGATGTACTTGGTAAGTCAATGCTGTGTACCACAAGTTCATGGCTAGTCTGCAGAGGGGGTAGGAATGTGTGCCTCCCTGCTTGTTCATGTACCACATGACTGTAGTATTGTCCGTCTTTATCAGTAGCTGTCCTGGATGAAGTAGATCCTTGAAGGCTGTCAGGGCATTCTGAACAGCTAACATCTCTTTTTGAATGATAATGTAGATGCATTTGACTTGCGGACCATGTGCCCTGAATACATCTTCCTGCCATATGAGCCCCCCAGGCATAATCTGATGCATCTGTTGTCAATGTCTGCCTGGCTGTGGGTAAGGTGAATGGCTGCCCCGTGTTGTGGTGACAGGCTTTTGCCCACCATCGAAACTTCTGTTGCAAGCAGGGAATGAGGGTAATTATTGTTTCCAGGCTGTGGCAATGTTGGGTCCAAACACTTTTTAGATACCATTGAAGTTTCCTCACATGCAGTCTTGCATATGGAATTAGCAGAATGCAGGATGCCATGAAGCCCAAAGCCTGCAGAATTTTTCTTGCAGATAACTTATTTCAAAATGCTGGCAACAAAGACCCAGTTGTCAGTTGTCTGTGTTTGTCTGGCGTGAGATAAGCCATCTGGGCAGATGTATTTAAGCTTGCACCCAGGAATATTATCTCAAGAGGGTACGAGTTTTGATTTCTTTTCGTTTACTGTGTACCCTAGACCTGTTAGTAGTATTTTTACAAACACCAGATGCTGTAGTAGAATGTCCTTGTTCTCTGTTTGAATAAGGCAGTCGTCCAAGTATGGATATATTTGTATTCCTCTGTCTGCAAAATGCAATTACTGGTGCCAGGCATTTTGTGAAGACCCTGGGCTCAGTAGATAAGCCAAAGGGCAGTGCAGAGAATTGGTAGTGCATTCAGCCAGCTATAAATATGAGGTATCTTCTGCACGATTGTCTGATCGGGACATGCAGGTATGCCTCTTTTAGGTCTGAAGTCACAAGCCAAGCTTTCTTGCCCAACATGGGCAGAAGCTGCTGCAGAGTTAACATTTTGAATTTTGGAATATCCAGGAATGTGTTTAGAACAGACAGGTCCAGTATTGGTCTCCAGGCTTTGTCCTTTCTGGGCACCAAGAATAGCCTTGAGTAAAATCCTAGTCCCTGCTCTTGCTGTGGTACTTGCTGAATGGCTCTCATGTCCATGAGGGATGAAACTTGTTTTTGTGCCTCTGCCCATTGATTGCGTGGCAGGTTTGGTATACCGTTTGGCCTTGGCAGGGTGTGAAAGTGGAATCTGTAGCCTTGTGATACGATATTTAAGACCCATTTGTCCTGGGTGATCATGTGCCAATTTGTGCTAGTTTTCCCCCCAAAGGAGCTGCCAGAATATAAGTGCTTGGTACTGGCAGGGGAAGTCATTGAGACTGTTTCCTGTATGGCTGTGATTTTTCCTCTCCGCTTTTGGAGGAAGCACCACCCCATTGCTTCAACCTGTATGAGCCTTGGGGCTATGCTCTGCCTCTGGGGCGTCTGTATCTGCCTCTTTGTGGCCTGTCTGACACTGGAAAGGACCAATTCTTTGTAGGCCAGTTCCTGCTAAATCTGGGAGGCTGTACCTGCAAGAAATCCTTGACTGTTGGCATAGATTTAGCTTTGTCCTCCATTTTCTTCAACACCTCTTCTGCTTTAACACCAAACAAAGTATCATGCGGTAATGGAGCATCTAATAGTTTTGCTTTTACATGATCGGGCAGATTTTGTTCTTTTAACCAAGCATGCCTCCTAATGACAGAACCTGTAACAGCGGCCCTGCAGGAGGCCTCTAGAGAATCGAAACCACATTGCAAAGTATGCTTTCCCACTTGTTCGGCTGCATGCAATAAATCCTGCAATTCTTTGTTTTCTGCACATTCTGAATTTGTCAACATTTTCTGTTTAAGCAGTGACATAAGATATTGCTGATATTTAAGCATATGAAACTGGCAATTTAAAGCTCTTACAGCCAAGGTAGCAGAAGTATAAATCCTTTTCCCCCATCTGTCCAGGGCCCTTGAATCCCTATCAGAGGGAATAGGGTTTTTTGCAGTGGAAGCCTTGACCCCTTTGGGACCCTGAGAGGTAGTTTCTGGGTCAGCAGCAGGGTTTTTATAAAGAAATTTATGTGAATCAGAAACCCTGTAGTATCCGTCTGGCTTAACAGGAGCTAGTGGTAAAGAGTCAGGAGACAGACCGGACTCTGAAAATACATCATCTACAATGTCTAAAACAGGAGGAATAGCAAGGGGCCTGTGCTGAGGTAATAAAAGGAAGTCTCTGAGCCTTTTCTTGGATTCTGAGTAATCTTGGCTCTCCCAGTGGAAATGCTCCCTCATAGTATGCAGGGTCTCCCCAAAAGAATAATCCACAGGAGGATAGGCTGAAAGGATAGATTCTTCAGCATCAGAATCCTCATAGGGCAGAAGAGAATATTCCTGTTCAGAAGAGGAATCAGAGGAAATGGAAACTTGATCTGAAGATTCATATTCTATCTCTTGCCTAGGCCTCTTATAAGGAGGGGGATGGGAACCCCTGATCAAAGTAATTAGGTCTTCGGCCATTTTAAGCATCTGTTTTTTAGGCATGGTGGCCTGTCCAGGAGAATGCTGTACTTGTTTTTTTGTCTTTAGAGCTGCTTTAGTCTTTGCCTTTGAAGCTGAAGTTGATTTCACATATAACTGAGTAGGCCTAAAAACACCCCCAAAAGCCGATGCCTGCTCAGCGGCTCCGGACCCATTTGAGGGAACAGCTTCCGAGTGTCCAATACATTGAGTTTCCAACGGCCTAATCAGCTCCACGTGGGAGTCAGAAGCGGTGTGTGGCTCTGAGGTAGCGGGCGTCAGGGGCTGCGAAAGCGCCTCACTGAGAATCGGCGCACTGGCCTAGAGGAAGCCTCGTCGGTTTTGGACCTCGGATGCCTGTCCTTTTCTTTTTCTTTGCACTTTTTATAAACTCCGGTAGTTGGCTGTTCCGACGGCATTATATAATAGAATCTTCTGCCAAAGTAATGAAATGCAAAATCGTACCAACGCTTAATAGTGCGTTGGTTAAATCTAGCACAAAACAGACTACTAGCAACGTCGTGGTCAGGGCCTAGACAAGGAATACAGTAAGAAAGAAAATCCTTATGAGGTATTTGCTTCCCACAAGAAATACAATTATTAACTTTTTCTGACATCAGTCTGGAGCAAGAAAAAAGTTTCCCCAACGGGTACTTAGCTTTAATGAAGACTTCGGATCTGAAATTCGAATATGAAAATCTCAGTAGTCGGTCGACCGGTACTTGCGAACTGCTTTTGCTTTGGGCACCGTGCCGCAAGAAAGACTGAAGAAAATGGCATCGGCTGCATCTTTTATACCCCTGGCGCACTGACGTCAGGGAGGAAGCGACAGCAACCGACGCCGGACCTAAACTTTGGAACTCGGGCCAACTGCGGGTAGCCTGCCAGCAGGATAACCCAAATGTAATGACTGCAACAGTGAAACACGATTAACATCTGTTTTCAGTCCAAAATATTTTGGAAACAAATTTTCAAATTCATATTTACACTACTATAGTGGACATCCCTTCTCTCAAAAGAAGGGGATTGTGAATGGGCAATTAATTAGGGCCCCACGAATGTGTAGTGATTATGGTGTGTTTTATAAGGAAGTGGAATTTATTAGGCAACTTTTCATTCAGAGAACCTACCCAAGTCCTTTAATAGATGACCAGATTAAAGAAGTGATTAAAGGCCGTGATGTTAAGCATAGCCCCCTGTTGGGGAAAGGGAATTTAGCAGTGGTTAAACAATACAGTACGGGTGTAGACCATGATACTGCATTTGTACATACATACTCCACAGCCTCAATTGATGTGAAAAATATCATCAAAAAACATTGGGGGATTTTGATGGTGAATGATGAAACAGAGTTTTGTTCAAGGAAAACCAAACTTCATAAGAAGAAGGAGACTTGAACTTAAAAGAATTATTTGAAAGAGTAGATTATGGTAATGACCTGACAAAAAACAGGAGGTTAGGTACATTTAGATGTGGGTCATGTAACCAATGTAGGTAGATGTCGGACAAGGAAGTAACTTGCGTAGTAGCCAGGAACTATCTGGTAAAGTGTTTGGGACATAAAAACTGTAATACATTTGGGGTGGTTTATTTGGCGTTATGTGAAGTATGTGGAAGTTTTTATGTTGGAAAAACAGAAAGGAATCTAAGAAGGAGAGTCTATGAACACATGCATGACACTGTTAATGTGAAGGAAACAAGTGCATTATTTAAACACTCTTAAAAAAAAAAAAAAAATGTAGGAATTTTCATTTTAAATTTAATTTACTGTGGTGGAGCAGGTGGCGAATGATGCCCGTGGGGGAAACCGGGAAGCCAGATTAGAATACAGAGAGTTGTTCTGGCAGATTAAATTAGACGCAGGAAAAACCCCGGGCTTAAATGACCACATTAGTATCAATAGCTTTCTCAGGTTGAGGGTGGCTAAATTATAAAACTGTATGAATATATCTATTCTTTACAGTTGATACATTATCCTTACAAGTTTTTTTAGACATTGATGATTTTATTATTTCATAATACATTTGTTTTAAGTGTTTATTTGTAATACAAGCACATTATGATGTTGATTCCTTTTAGGAAAAGATGCTTTTTCTATAAAATGTATGCACCGTTAAATATGTTTTTAAAAGTGGGAGGGGTTAGTTAAGGGTATTTATTTATTGGATGAATTAAAGCTGTTGGTTGTATTTATACTGCTGGGTAAACACATTTTAAATTGTTCTGAAGAAGCCTGACAGTGTTTGGTTGAAAGCGCTAAACCCTTCGATTTTATTTTAGTCTGTGTTTCTCGTTTATCAAGTCATATTATATTTCAATAAATTCTCTGCCGTACCTATGGTATGATTATTTAGTTCGTTTTCTTGGATTTTTGTGACTTTTACTGAATTATCACTTGTGACAAAGGCAAATTTCTATTCATATAAAAGTAATCGAACTACATTAATGTAACAAACATTATACTTCTCATATATTGCTATACATTATATAAGCTAAGCAATATTACACAAATTATTCAATTCCTGCCTTTTTTTAAACAAGAAACATCAAACCAACACTTACTACACAGGCAATCATACATTTATATAAATGAAAAACTACACAGACAATACTAGTCGTAAGCATTTTACATCACAAACCATACTGACATTCCCAGTTGCAAACAATATACAACATTCATCTACCCAGTCTTTCTCATTCAAACATTACATAGCTAATTTAAGTCTGGCTGTCTTTTAGGCCTCATTCCCCACTTGTATATATTGTTCCCACAATTCCTATTTTTATTATGTAATTTGCTTCTACCCTTTTCTAAAGATCAAAGTAACAGTTGTTTTACCTCTGTTACTATATTCACTACTTCCAGTATACATGGTTTAGACTTTGAGTTCCATTTTCTATTAATTCAAGGCCTTACCATGTCTAGGCAACTCTGATTCTGTATCAGAGCTCAGAAAAATCATATCCCTCATCAGACCAATTTGCCCACCCAGCATCTCTGACAGAGCATCCTGCAGGTAATCCTTAAAGTCTGCCAACCCATTGCACTCACAGCAAATAAGTTCGCAATTACCTCTTTTTTCCCCTTCACACCTCCAACATTTACTGTCTCATCATCTTCTTTTGGCTGTTCCTGTTAGGGGTCGCCACAGAGGATCATGTGTTTCCATTTCTTCCTGTCCACTGCATCATGCTCTTTCACACCAATCGCCTGCATGCCCTCGCTCACCACATCCATAAACCTTATCTTAGGCCTTCCTCTTTTCCTTGCAACTTTGAAGTAGGTTCGTTTGCAATAAAGGCTGTCTTCCCCAATATATAGTTCATTAAAACACCTCCAATAACTCCACCATAAATGTAGTACTTGTAGCAATAATCACCATTGACGGCTCAAAACGAATAACTTCTTTTATTGTAACACAGTCCAATAAAAAACAGTCCAAAATAACACACAGTGAAAGTACGTATTTAGCGCTTTCGTCTCCCACCGGAGACCTCTTCAGAATCAATAAATCATGTTCATACCACTCTTTTTATATTAAGAGCAGTCATTGTCAACAATTAGTTCCAATTATATAATTAATCAATCAAGTAATGAATGAGTAATAATGAATGAGTAATAGAAGTACTAGGCTGGCTGTACAATTCGTAATGAAGATATTTTTCTTTTGTTTTATATACGGGAAAGTTATAAAAAGGTACACTACCTTTAAACATACAGGAGTATAATTAATATGAAAAAATAGTATCCTAGACATTTTATCAATACACGCACAGACACTGGGTAAAAAACTTTTAATATAAAAAATTTTTTGTATAAAAATCCATGAACTATTCCATAAAATATTTTTTACATAACCTAAATCAGATGTCACTACTTCCCACCCCAAAACAAATATTGTCGATTTAATATTTCTCTATTTAATATCATAATGTACTTAATCATATGCTTACAAAAAATGTTCATGTATATATATAAATAAATGTAGATGTAAAGTATATATTAAATACTTAAATACATAAATTAAATAAACTCCCTGTGTAAAAATATATGTTATTGAATGTATAAAATGTATAAAAATATATATGTGTATATCAAAAGAATATGTATTAAATAATGTATATAAATATAATATAAAATTAGTATATATAATTTTTATATTGTATATAAATTATTTATATATATATATGGTACTTTGAACTTCAATAATCTAAAAACCTGGACAAATTCCCAAAAATCATAGGAAAAAACTTCTCTTAAAATTGATTAAAACTTCTTTTTGGATCATCAGATAATATTTTGAGAGCTGGTGTAATGGAGACATGATCATTCAAACCCTTACCATAGCATGCATCCATTTTCAACTGCCAAATCATTTCTCTATATTCTAACACGGTCTCCCAATCACCACCTCTTTCAAAATGTTCCACTTCTTCTAATATCCAAAATTTAAAATTAGCTTGTTGACATGTAAGGGAGTGTCTACAGAGGGCATTATTCTCATCTTTTCTATTAATGTCCCTGCTGTGTTCATATATTCTCTTCCTCAAGTGTCTTTCCGTTTTTCCTACATAGAATCCCCAAGCAATATTTACAATATGCTATATAAACAACTCCTTTGGTGTAACAACTACTATATTTCCTTGCTTTCAAAGTCATACCTAAACTCTGAATCCACAATACTTTCTCATCTGCTATAAAGGGGCATTGTGGACATCTACCACATCTAAAAGTACCCCTTCTATTGGATACAACCTCTCCTATCTCTGAATATTTCTTTTTCTCAAAAATATTCTTCAAGTTCTGATTCCTTCTATAACTATATGTCAGCTTATTTTGAAAGACTGTTACTCTAGTGGGCATTGTCCTAAATACCTCCCATGTATCGTTAATACATTTCTTAAGCCATTTTATACCCTTATAATAGGTTAAGGTTAAATATGGTATAGTTGTCTTCTTGTTCAAAGTAATACTACTACCATTATCAACTTTCTTTTTGTTTCATCCTGCTTATATAGTAGGGGTGTATAGCTAGTTTCCCATTTTTCAATTACATATTCTTTAACTGCTTGGATTAAGTCCAAAGGATAACCTCTCTGTTGAAACATTTTTTGTACATTAACTACTTCCCAAAGGAAATCTTCAATCTCCGATGTCATCCTTGCTGCCCTAATCATTTGTCCCTTTACTATGTTTTTCTTTAGTAAGCTAGGGTGATCGCTATCAAAATGTAAATAAGTGTTAGAATGATGTTTCTTTCTATAAACACAAGATTTATATTTTTTAGTGTTATAATTTTTTTGTAATTTTATGTCCAGGTAATTTATTTCATGCGTATTAATTTCATGTGTGAACCTTAAAAAAGTAGTACTATTGTTAATATACAAAATTAAATCATCAATTACTGCAACTGGTCCATCCCACAATATAAATATGTCATCTAGGAATCGGTAGTAGCTTTTGACATGTTTGAAAAATTCACATTCAAATAAGTAGCGTTTCTCCCAATACAGCATAACAATGTTCGCATATAAAGGGGCACAGGCCAAGCCCCTAGCCACACCATGTTTTTGGTGGTAAAAATCCCCCTGAAAAAATATATAATTGTTTTTTAATACTAACTCCATACCCTCCAACACCAATTTAAATTCATCATTTGTTAACAAATTCATATCTAGTACCATTTGTTCAAACCAGTCCATACCCACCAAATGTGGTATGACAGAAAACAAGTCCTGAACGTCAACTGTGATGAATGTACTTTCATCACTATATGGGTCTTTACCAATTTTTTGTAAGAAATCCCATGAATCAACCAAAATGTGAGGATATTTGATGTAATAATTCTTTAACTTGGTGTCCACATATATAGCAAAAGGTTGAGTTTTTGATCCCTGTGATGACACAATAGGCCTCATCGGAGGATTAGAAATATTTTTGTGGGTCTTTGGAATACCAAATATAGCTGGAATTACCGGTTTCTTTACCTTCAAAAAATTATACAAATCAATGTCAATAAGGCCTTGCAGTAAATTATCTTCTATAATATAATCAATTCTCCTGTAGGATATATTTATTTCATTCTTAGAAACTGGTGTATAGCTACTATCATTATTTAATATGTCTAACATTCTATTAGTGTAGTCCCACTGGTCCATAAGGACCACACACCCTCCTTTATCATGTTTCATCACATGAATTTTATTATTTCCACTAAGTTCGTATAAAAGCTGACTTTCATCTTCAGTTAAATTACTCCCAAGCTCATATTTATTTTGTTTATATTCACTCCTAATAATTCTGATGAGACTATTTTCAAAATGCATAATATCATGCTGTAGAAGGGGATTATATGTGCTACACCTTTTCAATGCATTTTTCCTAGAGTTATTATTGTCTTCCTTAAACAAATGCTTAAAATTCAACTTCCTGGTAAAAGTTTTAATGTCCGATAGTATATTTTCAATAGCAGGTTTTTTTATAGGTACAAATGTAAATCCCTTAATAAATAGTTTAAATAGTTTAAAATAAAATAAACTTCATTAATAATAACATCAGAATAATTAAAAATATTAAAACCATCAAATGAATAAATAATAGATGTTGATTTATCATAATCTTTATAAAATTCATTTGTAGGTAGACAGGTCAAAACGAATAAGTTCTTTTATTGTAACACAGTCCAATAAAAAACAGTCCAATATAACACACAGTGAAAGAACGGATTTAGCGCGTTCGTCTCCCACCAGAGACCTCTTCAGAATCAATAAATCATGCTCATATCACTCCTTTTATATTAAAAACAGTCATTGTCAACAATTAGTTCCAATTATATAATTAATCAATCAAGTAATGAATGAGTAATAATGAATGAGTAATAGAAGTACTAGGCTGGCTGTACAATTCGTAATGAAGATATTTTTCTTTTGTTTTATATACGGGAAAGTTATAAAATGGTACAATACCTTTAAACATACAGGAGTATAATTAATAGGAAAAAATAGTATCCTAGACATTTTATTAATACACGCACAGACACCGGGTAAAAAACTTTTTATACATAAAAAAAACTCTCTTTTCAATAGACAGGTGGGGAAAGCGCCATTGTCCCATTTTTATTTCATTACCCAGTGCTTTTATTTTATTATTGGCAGATCTGAAATAGTTATTGGGTGAGTATCAAGACCTTGAATTAAATGGACATGTTCCTGTGAAATGTAAATTCTGCCTATCCTACCCCAGTTTCTATATCTTGGGGAATATGTAAATTCAATCTGAACTCTTATTAGTGAATTCACATCTTCAATGCCACATATTTTAATGAATGTCTTCAAAAATCCACCCTCCATTGTCATATTTTCCCTTATGGGCCCCCCAGACACATCTTCAGTGTTGCAAATCAAATTCCAGTCCTTCACCTATAAGTAACATCCAAATATGAAAAAAAGAAGGTATGTACTTACCATAGCATTCCATGTTTGTAGTCCATCTCGCCTACATTCTTGCTGGATGGGTTCAGAGCTGATATTCAGCTCCGACTCAGCTGATAATAAAGCTCGAGAGCTTTTACTGGCTCGAGGCTAACCCCTATCCCATGGTGCCTAACGGCAATTCCCCAGATCTTGTTTGCAAAAAAGCAATAAGTACCTAACAGGTATGAAGTTATCAAAAAACTGTATACATACATACAAAAAAATGATGTAATATTATCCATGCCAGGTGGACAACAACTCCAACCAGGTCAGACAACACAAATATAGTCCACCAGATCCTCAAGAAACAGGAAGGAAGGGCGCATGGATGTAGGGGAGGTGGACTAAAAACATGGAACATTATGGTAAGTACATAACTTCTTTATGTTATGTAGTCCTGTCTCGCCGTAATTCTTGCTGGATGGGACAGCGTCCCTAGCACCTTTATCCCGGGTGACTCAAGAGAAGAGACTCTTCAGCACAGTGGACCCAAAGGATGACCTGTCCCGGGAGGCCAAATCCAATTTGTAATGAGTGACAAAAGAATGTGGTCTTGCCCAAGCAGCTACTGCACAAACAGTATCAATTGGGAGCCTAGATCTAAAGACACCTGAAATACATACTACCCTAGTAGAATGGCCTTTTACTCTGTTGGTTAATTGTTTGCCAGCAGTCTGATAAGAAAAGGAAATGCTATCTGAAAGCCATTTTAAGAGAGTAACCTTGGAAATAGGCAAGCCCTTGTTTTTGTCCAAAAAGGACACAAATAATTGATCTGATTTTCTGAATTCTTTTGTCCTGTGCAAGTAAAACCTGAGAATTCTGTGAACATCTAACTGATGTAGTCTATACTCAGATTTATTAGTGTGGTTTGGAAAAAACAATGGTAGCTCAATGGTAGTGTTTTTATGCTCTCTGCATACCTTGGGAAGAAAAGAAGGGTTTGTCCTGAGTGAGACTCTATCCTTGCGGAAAATAATCTAAGGAGATCAAACAGTAAAGGATTGCAGTTCTGAGACTCTCTTAGCAGAGGTTATGGCTAGTAAGAGTAGTGTTTTCCAAGATAATTTCATATCTGATGAAGAGAGCTTAAATGGTGCAGACATTAATGATGTGAGAAGTAAATTTAAGTCCCAGGGTTCTAATGGGTGTTTGATCGGAGGCTTGAGAAGGAGAACTCCCTTTAAAAAAGTTTTGCACAAAGTGTGAAATAATAGGATTTCCCATGACGTCAAAATGGAAATTAGATATTGCAGCTAAATGAACTCTAACTGTAGCAGCTGCAGCTCCTTTATGAAAAATTGACGCAAGGAAGGATAAAATAGACTCTATAGGAGCTGTATAGGGATCCAGGCCTTGGTTTACAGCCCAAAAAGAGAACCTTTACCATTTGCTGGACTACAACTTCCAAGTGGTAGGCTTATGGGATGAGATCAGAATGTGTTTGACTGAAGGGGAGAAGGAGACGCAACTGGCTATTGGTGGAACAGGAGCAGCCATGCAGTCAATTTGAGGGTGTGGATGGTGGGGTGGAACTGCCCCAAATGATGAATCAGGTATGGAGACGTTTCCAGAATCTATGGTTCCTCTAAAAGATAGGGCCACAGGAAGGGAAACCATACTTGTTGAGGCCAGTAAGGAGCAATGAGGATCAGGGTACTCAGCTGTTTTGCTTTCTGTATTACCTTGGGGATGGGAGGAAAAGGTGGAAAGGCATAAAAAAGTCCCGGGCCAACTGTGGACTAGAGCATCACTGGGGGACATGCCCAGATGGGGAATTAGGGCAAAGTAGCTGCTACATTTGGTGTTCAGGTGTGTGGCGAACAAGTCGCAGTAAGGTTGACCCCATCTGTGAAAGTTCTCTTTCACAACTTTTGCATTCAGGGACCAATCATGAGGCATCAAAAGTGCTCGGCTGAGTTTGTCTGCTATCACACTGTATTTACCTGGGATGTGTGTTGCTGCCACAAAACGTTGAGTGCCCATCACCCATTTCCAAACTCTTAAGGCCTCTCGGCAAAGCAGGTAAGATTTGGTTCCCTCTTGCTTGTTTATGTACCACACGACAGACATGTCTGATTGGATCAAAATTGTCCCGCTGGGTAGAGAGCTGTGAAGTGCTTGCAATGCATATAGCACCGCTCTCATCTCCAGAACATTGAGGTGCAAGTGGTTCTCGTGGTTCTGCAAAGGACTTGGATTGTCATTCCCAAATAATGCCCCCCCCCATCTACTAAGTGTCCGTGGTCAAAACTGCTCTCTCTTGGGGAGGAACAAGTGGACGACCTAAGAGAAGTTGTTCTGTATACAACCACAATGTCAGATCCTTCTTGGAGGTGTTTGTTATGAAAACCTGATGAAACAATGGAAGGTCTTGCATCGACCACTGGGCAAACAGCCACTGAATTCTTCTCATGTGTAGATGGGTTAGAGGACCTAATAGGATGGAGGAAGCCATGGTCCCTAGGACTTGAAGGACTACTCTGGCCTGAACATTGTGCCTGTTTAGCAAGGATCTGACTTGACTGCATAGAGACTCTACTCTTTCTGGTGTTAGTCTTGCTGATATGGTGGTTGTGTCTATTTCTGAGCCTAAGAATATAATGTGCAGCGAAGGAGATAAGGCTGATTTTTTAGGTTGACTGCGATGCCCAAACGGATAGAGTCTCGTCCCCGGTTCTGATGAGTTGATGTTTGGTGGTAGCAGTGAGGAGCCAGTCGTCTACGTACGGAAACACCTGGAATCCATGACATCTATGGTGAGCCGTTACCACTGCCATGCATTTGTTAAACACTCTGGGGGCTGTAGTGAGACCAAAGGGCAGTGTTTGGAATTGAAAATGACTGGCTCCCAGCTAGAAGCTTAAGTGTCTCCTGGAGTGCCTGCCCATTTTGATATGGTAGTACGCGTCCTGAAGATCTATTGAGCACATCAAAATGTCTTTCCCGATTAAGAGAAATATCGACTGCAGACTGATCATTCGGACCTTCGATTTCTTTACGGACTTGTTGAGCCTGCTGAGATCTATAATTGATCTCCAGTCCTCTGTCTTTTTTGAAACTAAAACGAATCGAGAGTAAGTTCGGGATCCTATTTGCTCTGTGGGGACTTCTTGGATGACTCTTTTTTGCAGCAACGAGATAACCTCTGACGTTGCACAATCTAGCTGAATGTGTGGCACATCTGGTAAAGACCGGTTTGCTAAAGGGTCAGAAACAAAGGGAATGAGATAACCTCTGGATATTATGGAGTGTAGTCAACAATCTTGTGAAATGTTTAGCCAGGTGCTTGGGTACAGCGACAGACAACCCCCGACTGCCTCCAGAGACAGGCAACCCCTCAGGGGCATTGGAAGTGACCATCAGTGAAGGTTTCCCTATCTCCCTGATGTTGCAGACGGTGCGAGGGCGGTGTCTTCCATTATATCCTTCCCCTCTGCTTCTAGGAGAGGGTTGACCTTGTGCCTGAGGGAAACCTTTATGGGATTTACAGAACCACATTTTCCCTCCCGTATTAACCTTGGGATAGGGTCCAGACGGGAGGGAGAAACGGACTCAGACGGCAGATAAGGATTTCCCTTCCTGCTTGCACCTGGTCAAAGTATCTTTCACCTAGGGTCCAAAAAGAGATGAACCATCAAAGGGGACACTAATCAAGGAAGACTTAAAGGAGTTTGTGAAATTACAAAGATGTATTCAAGTATGCCGCCTGAGAGATAATCCTGCTGTGGCTGCCCTACTCGCTCCATCCGCTGCATTTATCAGCCTCATGGAGGAGTTAGCTATCGATGTAAGGGTGGAGAGTTGCGCAAAACCTTATCCATGGATACCGGAGCTACTGAACCCTGGAGGGTATAAATCAACTAAAGGTCATTCAGCGATCTCAAAGTAAATGCCGCTGAAGAGAAGGTACGCTTCCCATAACTATCCATTGTTCTAGACTCCTTGTTAGGAAGATAGATATTATAAGATGTTTCGGAAAACTCCTTCTTGGTGGCCACTGCTACCACCATAGCACCAATGGGAACTCCTCTGGTAAGAAAAGCATTTTCTTCAGATGCTGTCATGAATTTATTTGGCCTTCTCGGGATGGGCTCCACTGAGGGGGTCCAGGCTTTCTGCGATATGACCCCTAAAAGTTAGTAATAAGGTGGTGTCACCCAGGAGGTGGAAGGTTGGGAACTGAAGGCCTCAAGATACACTAATTTATCCTCAGTATGGTTAGAGGTCTTCCAGTCACCCCATCTGTCTAAGGATTTCTAGGATGTCAGAAAAGCAGACATCCTCAGACGGGGATCTAGGTGACCCTTCTGATTCCTCCAAATCAGTGTCAGAAGTGACAGACTTAGGTGAGTCAACATGCTTCCTCTTACACAGTTTCTTCCGAGGGAGCTCTCCAGTGGGATAATCTGGGGAGGTCTCGGAATATGGGGCACCTCCAACAGGAGCTGCTTGGGTCTCTGATTCCCTACGCTGTGGGGGTGGCAGGGAAGAAGAGGATGCTGCCTGCTGCTGGTGGGATACAGGTTCTAAAGGTATGCTTTTGCAGAGAATATAACCTTCTCTATTGCCTCAAAAGCATTTCCCCCCGGCTTCAAAGACCTCTGCTCTGAGGAGATGGATGGTTGGCTCCTAGCAAAGGGGAAATGCTCCAAAGTAGATGTGGGAGCTAAGCTGAGTTGAGCCGAGGCACCAAGGAGGAGGGTCGATTCTGAAAAAAACCCAGGGTGACTCTCAGCCTCGGAGTCGACTCAAGAACGTTGGCTCCCGGATTCCTCGGCTCCAGACTGAGCCACCAAGAATGGAGTAATCGGTTCCGAGGAAGCAGGGAGAATTCCCAGAACAAACAGATCCAAAACTGAAGAACCTGAAGTGATGGGCTCTGAGAGGGAAGCAGTCGGAGGAAGAGCAGTGGCATGTAAAAGGGTCGGCTCCAAAGTCTTTGGGTCTGGAGGGGCCAACTTCTTTGCTAGAGCTGGATCTAAAAGCAACCTCTTCATCACCCGCTCAATGTCCTAATCTGAAAGTGTCCTGGCATATCTGGTGGAAACAGAAGGAGATCTCCTTCTCTCCAAAACAGGAGATCTCAAAGTAGGTGACACAGGATCAAAATCTGGTAAATGTCTCTGTAACTAAGGTTGCCTCGGCACCGAGGAGACCGAAGGTACCGATGTGGAAGAAGCTGAATCGGAGCCAGAACTCCTTGGCTCCGACGCTTTGGTCTTTTTCGATGACTCCGAAGCTGGGGCCGAAGATTTATGTTTTGAAGTCTTACGAGCTGCCTGACCGAGTTCCAGCTGTTCCTGGAAAGAAATGGTCATAAGACCCCTATCAATAAGTTTTGTTTCCTCTCATTCAAGACCCTGGTACTATATGCATGGCAAAAAGTACAGGGCTCTTGCAAATGAGCTTCACCTAAACAGTACGCACAACTGGTGTGACTGTCTGTGAAAGACATTTTTTGAGAGCATCTATCACACTTTCTAAACCCAGAAGGGCGATGGTCCTTATACTCTCTATCCTTTTCTTTAGACATTCTGACTACAAAACTATAGTCTAGCTAGAGAAGGCAACAATAACTAAATGCTAAGGTCACAAAAGATAGTGAGAGATAAAAGAAAGTCTATTGTATATATAAACTTATTATTTATTTATTTTTTTAATTTAAGACACACACTCAAGGAGGAAAGGCACTCTAACTTAAATGGGCCGTACAATCCTAAGGGGAAAAATAGGGGTAAAAAACTCTCGGAACAGACACACAGAGAGATAACTGTAATAGAAGAAGAAAAGTTAAGGAAAGGACAAGATTTAATAAATAAATCTATTACTTAGTCAACGAGCCATTAAGACACAACCTCAAATCTTTTGCAGGAAACGCAGTCTGGGGAATTGCCGTCAGGCACCATGGGATAGGGGTTAGCCTCGAGCCAGTAAAAGCTCTAGAGCTTA